>NW_004444188.1:2360185-2374337 GCF_000243295.1 Trichechus manatus latirostris
ATATATATATTTTAAAACTCTGTTGATTCTTCACCCTGCTTTTATCAGTTTTCGGTAAATTTAATCCCTCCCAAGAGATACACTTGCATAAACATGGTTCAGAAGAAACGAATCATTGAAACTTTTCTCCCAACAAAAAATGACTAAGTAGAGATGACTCTGATTACCCACCATTACTTTCCCCATGTGACTCATCTTTTGGTTTCATTGTCTGTCCTAAAGAAAGGTGAAGATATCATTTGGAAAAGCTGCTGACTTGGAAAGCAGGAACTCTCAAAATATGTTCGGAAGACTATAGCCTGCATAACAATAGAGTGAACAAAGAGACCAAGACAGAATGATTTCAAATGCAGAGCTTTTTCACCTGTCCTTTTAAGCTAAGTGAGACTCCTATGTGAATTTTTTTACCCATTTATTTATTCTGAAAACGTTTGCTGATCAGGGCAACCTGGTGAGAGTTTGAAACAAAGGTGCATTAAACATGGTCCTCATCTATTATGACCAATATCCTAATGTAAGTGATTTGATTCATCCCCAAAAAATTGAATCAGGTAAGTGCAACAAGCATGGTTCAAGGTAGTACAGGATTTCAGAAAGAAGGGAGAGTTGGAGGCTATGAATCATCAGAACAGACTTTTTTTTTTCTTTCTTGGCAGTGACAATTAAGGAGTAGGAACACCGATGAACACAAAGTAAGATGCCATCAAGCCTCTGCAAAAAGTGCTTTTCCAGTGAATTTCACATAGTTCTTAAAGAATTTAAACAAAGTTAATCATGAGGGTTAGAAATAGTAGAGTGACTACAGAAGTAAACTGTTGTTGGTTCTTTTTTTTTTTAAATATCCTTGCTATTCTGAACTACCTGTTACTGAAGCAAACTTAGCATAACTGAGCAAACTTAGTGGAGGACATGGAAATATGCGGTAGTTTTTGTTTTGTTTTTACAAGGGATACCACAAATCATTATATAAACAGAAGCATTAATGAACTGGGCATTTTTTGAAGCTAATATATAATTCATTTCCCACTATTTCCTTCAAAAAGAAGCTGTTGAGGGTAAAATACATCATTTACAGCATTATCTCTTAATTGTTATAATTTACAACTTTATAAGGCCCCGGCTGATTATGTGTGTGTTTGGAGAAGGAGCAAAGAGAGAATAACTTTATACAGCAGAACGAGAGAAGGAACCAATTAAATGTTCTTCTCACCTCTCTTTTGAACCACTTATTTTTTGACATTAAATAGAAAAAAAATGATTATCTCTGAAATCATATATGGCGATTTAAATTCTGGACTGTATTTTTCCAACTATGTTGTACAAAAATCAATTCAGTTGGCAAGAGATTCTTCAAAAGCCGAGCTATTCATAGATTCCTTATTCATCAGAAGGACTCTTAAACCAGAGATACTTGATTAACCACAAAACAATGGAAATGCTCACAATGGCCTAATTGCTAAGATAAAAATATCAGTGATCAAACTGAAAATCATGCAGAATATTTGCAACAGTGAATACCCATGGGACCTGCCAGTGGAGATGGTCTATGACTGAGAGAAGGTCATTTTGCTGGAGTCAGTTTCTTTCAAAGGTCCTTTTGCAGCTAGACTTTTTAAATGGCCTTATAGACCAATGAATTCAGACTCTGACAAGGTAACTTTGTAAAAGAAGAAGGTCAAATTGGATTAAAAAGGAAAAAGATAATTTAAAGATGATTCGTAGTTTGGATCACCAAAGTCAACCGTAGCAAAATTAGAACTGAGAATGTCTACCACGGATGTTGTCTATAGGTTTCGTCTTAATTTCAGTCACAGACACAGAGAAGAACAAGAATTTTATTTTTATTTTATTTTTGCTGTATTTTTTCTTCTCCTGGCCAAATCCCATTCCATGCTTGACTATGTGGGGCAAATATACCAATGTAGCCCAAATACCATGCTTTTACAGGTTCTTCTCAGCTCACTTGAGAAACTATCGCTCTTGTCAGAGGTTAAATGTAAAAAAGTGAAATGAACTTAGGTATATGGCAATTTAATTCCACTGTGTGTTGCTTAGCATGTTTTGAACACTTCTAGATGTATGGAAAACAAACATACATCAGTCATACAACATCCTTGCTTTCATGGAAAGAAACAGTCAAGAATCCATGAGGTGAAGGTGCGTTATGAAGAAAACAAAGCGTGGTGCTGTGTAAGAGAATGTGTCCAGAGTTACTTTAGATTAGCTAATCAGGAAAGACCATCTGAAGATGAAGCTTAGACTCAGAGTGAGACCACAGAAAAGAAGAAGATCTGGGGGAAAAGAATTCTCAGCAGAGATTCAACAAGCGTAAGAACAGAAAATTTAAAAGGAAAAATAAAAGCACCTTAGTGGGACTGGATCCTGGTGAACGAGAGGGAAAGATGAGGTTACAGACGTTAGCAGATGGCAGATCATGGAGTACCTCATGAATCAGCATTCACCATGTGGATTTTCACTTGAGATTCCTGATAATGCCATGAGCTGATTCACATTCTAAAAAGATCACACTGGTTGCTCTGTAGAGAAATCATTGGGAGAGTGAGAGTGGAAGCAGAAAGGCTGGTTACCAGACTACTAGGATAAAAGGGAGAGCCGATTGAGGTGGTAGTGGAGCAGGAGAGAGGTGAATGGATTTGATTTAGGACATGTTTGGAATGTGGCGTTGACAGTAATTACTATGAGGGTTTGGTTTAAAAGTGAGGGAAAAATCACGGATGACTCACATTTTTAGGCTTGGACAATTAAATTAATAATGGTGCCATTTGCTTTAATTGGGAGAGACAAGAGACACCTGGCATATGGAAGGCATCAAGGGTTCTATTTTAAACTAATTAGTTTAGGGATATTTTTAGACATCCCAGGGGAGATGGATTAATCTGGACTAAGGAATATTGAGCTTAAGATAGAAATTTGAGCATTTCTTGGTGGGAATGCAGTATGTTTGACCCGATGCTTAGATTTTCACTGTTAGAAACATGGTATATATACATCGTTGTTGTTATTAGATGCCATCAAGTCAGTTCTGACTCATAGCAACCTTATGTACCACAGAGTGAAACACTGCCTGGACCTGCGCCGTGCTCCTAATTGTTGTTATGCTTGAGCCCATTGTTACAGCCACTGTGTCAATCCATCTTGTTGAGGGTCTTCCTCTTTTTCACTGACCGTGTACTTTACCAAGCATGATGTCCTTCTCCAGGGACTGATCCCTCCTTGACAGCATGTCCAAAGTATGTAAGACGTAGTCTTGCAGTCCTTGCTTCTAAGGAGCATTCTGGTTGTACTTCTTCCAAGACAGATTTGTTCATTCTTTTGGCAGTCTACGGTATATTCAGTATTCTTCACCAACACCACAATTCAAAGGCATCCATTCTTCTTTGGTTTTCCTTATTCGTTGTCCAGCTTTTGCATGCATATGATGCGACTGAAAATACCATGGCTTGGGTCAGGCACACCTTAGTCTTCAAGGTGACATCTTTAATTTTCAACACCTTGAAGAGGTCTTTTGCAGCAGATTTGCCCAATGCGATGCGTCCTTTGAGTTCTTGACTGCTGCTTCCATGGGTGTTGACTGTGAATCCAAGTAAAATGAAATCCTTGACAATTTTAATCTTTTCTCCATTTATCAGGATGTTGCTTATTTGTCCAGTGGTGAGGATTTTTGTCTTCTTTATGTTGAGGTGTAATCCATACTGAAGGCTGGGGTCTTTGATCTTTATCAGTAAGTGCTTCACTTTCAGCAAACAAGGTTGTGTCATCTGCATAACGTAGGTTGTTAATGAGTCTTCCTCCAACCCTGATACCACGTATTTCTTCATATAGTCCAGCTTCTCAGATTATTTGCTCAGCATACAGATTGAATAGGTATTGTGAAAGGATATAACCCTGACACACACCTTTCCTGACTTTAAACCACACAGTATCCCCTTGTTCTGTCCAAACAACTGCCTCTTGATCTGTGTACAGGTTCCTCATGAGCACAATTAAGTGTTCTGTAATTCCCATTCTCCACAATGTTATCCATAATAAGTTATGATCCCACAGTCGAATGCCTTTGCATAGTCAATAAAACACAGCTAAACATCTTTCTAGTATTCTTTGCTTTTAGCCAAGATCCAGCTAACATCAGCAGTGATATCACTGGTTCCACATCCTCTTCTGAATCCAGCGTGAATCTCTGGCAGTTCCTTGTTGATACATCACTGCAGCAGCTTTTGAATGATCCTCAGCAAAATTTTACTTGCATGTGATATTAATGATATTGTTCAAAAATTTCTGCATTCGGTTGGATCACCTTTCTTGGGAATAGGCACAAATATGGGTCTCTTCCAGTCAGTTGACCAGGTAGCTGTCTTCCAAATTTTTTGGCATAGACGAGTGAGCACTTCCAGTGCTGCATCTGTTTGTTGAAACATCTGAATTCATATTCTGCCAATTCCTGGAGACTTGTTTTTTACCAATGCCTTCAGTGCAGCTTGGACTTCTTCCTTCAGTACTATCGGTTCCTGATCATATGCTACCTCTTGAAATGGTTGATCGTCAACCAATTCTTCTTGGTATAATTACTCTGTGTATTCCTTCCATCTTTTTTTTGATGCTTCCTGTGTAATATTTTCTCAATAGAATCCTTCACTTTTGTAACTTGAGGCTTGAATTTTTTCTTCAGTTCTTTCAGCTTGAAAAATGCCGAGCATGTTCTTCCCTTTTGGTTTTCTATCTCCAGCTCTTTGCACAAGCCCTTATAATACTTTACTCTGTCTTCTAGAGCCACCCTTTGAAATCTTCTGCTCAGTTCTTTTACATCATCATTTCTTTCTTTTGCTTTAGCTACTCGACATTCAAGAGCAAGTTTCAGAGTCTCTTCTGACATCCATTTTCACTTTTTTTCTTTCTTACCTGTCTTTTTAATGACCTTTTGATTTCTGCATGTATGGTGTCCTTGATGTCATTCCACAGCTCATCTGGTCTTCAGTTATTAGTGTTCAATGTGTCAAATCTATTCTTGAGATGGTCTCTAAATTCCAGTGGAATATGCTCAAGGTCATACTTTGGCTCTCGTGGACTTGTTCTAATTTTCTTCAGTTTCATCTTGAGCTTGCATACGAGCAATTGATGGTTTGTTCCACAGTTGGCCCCTGGCCTTGTTCTAACTGATGATATTGAGCTTTTCCATTGTCTCTTTCCACAGATGTAGTCAATTTCATTCCTGTGTTTTCCATCTGGCGAAGTCTATGTGTATAGTTGCCGTTTATGTTGGTGAAAAAAGGTATTTGCAATGAAGTAATTGTAGGTCTTGCAAAATTCTATCATGGGTTCTCTGGCATCGTTTCTATCACCAAGGCCATATTTTCAAGCTACTGATCCTTCTTCTTTGCTCCCGACTTTTGCATTCCAATCACCAGTAATTATCAATGCATCCTGATTGCATGTTCAATCGATTTCAGATTGCAGAAGTTGGTAAAAATATTTAATTTCTTCATTTTTGGCCTTAGTGGTTGGTGCATAAATTTGAATAATAGTCATGTTCACTGGTCTTCCTTGTAAGGGTATGGATATTATCTTATCACTGACAGGGTTGTACTTCAGGATAGATCTTGAAATGTTCTTTTTGAACATTTCTTCAAGTTGTCATTCCTGGCATAGTAGACTATATGATTGTCCAATTCAAAATGGTCAATACCAGTCCATTTCAGCTCAGTAATGCCAAGGATATTGATGTTTATGCATTCCATTTCATTTTTGATGATTTCCAATTTTCCCAGATTCATACTTTGTACTTTCCAAGCTCCAATTATTAGTGGATGTTTGCAGCTGTTTCTTCTCATTTTGAGTCGTGCCACATCAGCAAATGAAGATCCTGAAATCTTGACTCCATCCACATCATTAAGGTCAACCCTACTTTGATGAGGCAGCTCTTCCCCAGTTGTCTTTTGAGTGCCTTCCAACCTTGATGGCTTATCTTCCAGCCCTATATCAGACAATGTTCCACTACTATTCATAAGGTTTTCACTGGTGAATTCTTTTCAGAAGTAGTCTACTGTGTCCTTCTTCCTAGTCTGTCTTAGTCTGAAAGCTAAGCTGAAACCTGCTGGTTCTCAATGTTTTTTAATTGGTTCATATACACATTAATAACCAATTAAAAAACACTGAGTACCAACTCCATTCTCACGGGTACACTCACATCAACTAAATCTACATACACTGTAATATGGAGCCAAGATTATAATTTAGAATACTGAATATACCATGGACTTCTGGAATGACAAACAAATTATTATTGGAGGTAGTACAGTTGGAATGTTCCTTAGAAGCAAGGACTTAGCTTACTTTGGATATATCATCAGGAGTGACCAATGGCGGGAGAAGGACATCATGCTTGGTAAAGTTTGAGGGTCAGCAAAAAAAAAGGGAGACCCCTAATAAGATGACTTGACATAGTGGCTACAATAATGGGATCAAACAGCAACAGCTGCGAAGATTATGCTGAATTAGGCAAGGTTTTATTCTGCAATAGATAAGGCAGCTGTGAGTTGGAGCCAACTCGACACCACCAAAAAACAACATAAGCCTGCTGTATAGATCAGGTACTTTTACCAACTAATAAGCTGTTACTGTCACAGTAGAAGTTTCTACAGGTGAGACAAAATATGCTCAAGACCTTCTTATGCTAATCATTTAATGCCCTTGTTCTAATGCCAAACCCATCATAATATGGCTTCACATGTAGAATTTCCAACAGTGAAAATAATGGGTTACTTAAGCTAATAAAATTAGTTTGAAGTAGGCTTCCTCTCTCTAGAAATAGCTTGCCAATAGCATCATTATTACTTTGGTGAAGGTTTTCTTTCTTGGAGAATCTTGAATTGTGCTTGAATGGATGCAACTGATATTTGCCTTGCAAATGATGCTTTATTGCATTGCTGACTATCCGCTTTTTTCTGATTGATACATTCTTTCTCTGGACATACGAATACTCTCAGTGAGACTGTTAAGTGTCTTAGCAATTATTTCTTTACTTATACTTGCCTATCTATTTTCTGGCTCTGTGAATCAATTTAATACCTAAACTTTTAGTAGCAATGCTATATTTCTTTTTTTCAAATTCTTGTGGGAAATCTATAGACGGCCTATAAAAATCATGAATCACTCAAAAAATTTTCAGTAGTGTGAACTTGACTGTAGTTATAGAAACAGTAATAAAGATGAAAGTTTTCCTCCATGATATGGATGAAAGGAAAATAAAGTCTCTTCACGATAAATTTTAATTATCCATAGATTCAATTAACCATATTTTTCCAACCTCCAAAACATCAGAGAAACACAGCGCTCTTGTTGTTTGTTGTTAGGTGCCATTGAGTCGATTCTGACTCATAGCAACCCTACGTACAACAGAAGGAAACACTGCCCGGTCCTGGGCCACCCTCACAATCATTGCTATATTTGAGCCCACTGTTGCAGCCATTGTGTCAATTCATGTAGTTGAGGGTCTTCCTCTCTTTTACTGACCCTCTGTTTTACCAAGCATGACGCCCTTCTATTGGGACTGGTCCCTCCTGATAACATGTCCCAAATATGTGCGACATAGTCTCACCATCTTTGCTTCTAATGAACATTCTGACTGTATGTCTTCCAAGACAGATTTGTTGGTTCTTCTGGCAGTCTATGGTATATTCAATATTCTTTGCCAACCCCACAATTCAAAGGCATCAGTTCTTCTTCGGTCTTCCTTATTCCTTGCCCAGCTTTCACATGCGTATGAGGCGATTGAAAACACAGTGGCATGAGTTAGGTGCACCTTAGTCCTTAAACTGACATCTTTGCTTTTTAACACTTTAAAGAGATCTCTTGCAGCAGATTTGTCCAATGCAATGTGTCATTTGATTTCTCAACTGCTGCTTTCATGGGTGTTGATTGTGGATCCAAGTAAAATGAAATCCTTGACAACTTCAATCTTTTCTCATTTTATCATGATGTTACTTATTGGTCCAATTATGAGGATTGTTGTTTGCTTTATGTTAAGGTGTAATCCATATGGCAGCCTGTGGCCTTTGATCTTCATCAGTAAGTGCTTCAAATCTTCTTCACTTTCAGCAAACAAGGTTGTGTCATCTGAATATCACAGGTTGTTAATGAGCCTTCCTCTAATCCTGATGCCCTGCCCTTCTTCATATAGTCCAGTTTCTCAGATTATTTGCTCAGCAGGCAGACTGAATAAGTATGGTGAAAGGATACAACACTGATGCACACCTTTCCTGTCTTTAAACCAGGCAGTATCCCCTTGTTCTTTTTGAACGACTGCCTCTTGGTTCCTCATGAGCATAATTAAGTGCTCTAAAATTTTCATTCTTTGAAATGTCCATATTTTGTTATGATCCACACAGTCGAATGCTTTTGGATAGTCAATAAAACACAAGTAAACATGTTTCTGGTATTCTCTGCTTCCAGCCAGGATCCATCTGACATCAGCTACAATATCCCTTGTTCACATCCTGCTCTGAATCCCACTTGAATTTCTGACAGTTCCCCGTGGATATACTGTTGTAACTGCTTTTGAATGATCTTCAGCAAATTTTTACTTGTGTGTAATATTAATGATATTGTTTGATAATTTCTGCATTCTGTTAGATCTCCTTTCTTTAGAATGGGTACAAATATGGATTTCTTCCTATCAGTTGGCCAGATAACTCTCTTCCAAATTTCTTGGCATAGACGAGTGAGCGCTTCTAGAACTGCATCCATTTGTTGAAACATGTCAGTTGATAGTCTGTGAATTCCTGGAGCCTTGTTTTTCACTGATGTTTTCAGTGCAGCTTGGACTTCTTCCTTCAGTACCATCAGTTCTTGATTATATGCTACCTCCTGAAATGGTTGAACATCGACCAATTCTTTTTTTGTACAGTGACTCTGTGTATTCTTTCGGTCTTCTTTTGATGCTTCCTTCATCATTTAATATTTTCCCTGTAGAATCCGTCAATAATGCAACTCGAGGCTCTTAAGGTAGTTTATTTCTTCAATCTGAGAACTCAGATGAAATTATTTACAAGTTTATCTCATCCACTTTGAGAACCCATACGAAATTACTTAAAAATAATTTAAATTAAGTTAATAATTTGCTGGTTACGATTTTTTTTATATCCATCTCTTTGAAGCTCAAAGCAATCTTGCTGTCTGAGAGATTTCCTGGTTAGTAAGTATTACACCAAGGTTTATAAACTTCTATTTCCTAACATTAAATCTTGTAGGAGGTGATAACCAAGATTTCCTGAGTCTCTTCTATCTACTGGGCATTTTGCTAAATGTGTTATAAGGAATAGCTCATTTAATTGCCACACAAATATATAAGGTAGGTGATTGTTTTCTTCCCCATTATATAGCAGAGGAAACTGAAGAATATAGAAATTAACAAGTTACCAAAGGTCTCAAACCAATGAAGGGATGGCAAAGATTTTGCACATGCAGAGTCTGAATTTACAGTTCATAGTCCCTAAACTGTGGTGGTCATTTAAAGAAATGTTAACACTGCAACTGCTCTTTATTTTCATGGCACCCCTGAACCATGACCATCTATCCAAAGCTTTTTCTTTAACTCATGGGACAGTTGCTCAATTTTATTAGTAACCCTGGCATTATATCTGTTATTATGAAATGCAAGAATAATATAGTATTAATAAAATGAATGTATAGATAGCCAGTCAACCTCACAAACAGGGTCTTATAATCATTCCTAGAGTTATTATCAGGTTACATAATATCAAGTACAACATATACAGCATCCACAGAGTGGTGAAAGGTCTGGAATGAGTTTTTTTTTTTTTTTTTTTTCATTTGCTTACTGTGTTTATTTAGGGCACACTCATTGGCCCCTGCTGACAATAGCAGATGCATCCCAGCTGGATCTTTTTCCTCATGAACTTAGGCCGTCTATTTCCCTTCCTCCACCATCCTCAGTCCATTTAACCCTTTAGTCCTTACATCGAGGGCCCCAATTCCCCTGTGTCTAACTGTCTTATGTATGGATGAACATTATTCTATATTGCACATGTTGTCAATACATGGAAGAGCAAGGATAATAGGAATCCTGAGGATAAAAGGAAGGGGCCCTGGTGGTGCAGTGGTTAAGGACTTGACTCCTAAGAGAGGGAGAAAAATGTGGCAGTCTGCTTCCATAAAGACTACAACCTTGGAAACCCTATGGGAAGTTCTACTCTGTATGTTAAGGTCACTATGAGTTGGAATCAACTTGATGGCAATGGATTAAGGATAAAAAAGATAGGAAGAAGGAAGAAGCTCTAAGAGAAGTCTGATGTCTGTAAGGACTAAGTAAAAATTGTAATAAAATATACGTCTTTTGGCTATAAAAACTAAACTCCTCTTAGCATATCTTGTATACTCAATTATGTTAAAAGTGGTCTTACGTTAAATTGTAGAAGTCCTCTTTCTATTCCTTTGCCATGGTAGCCTCAGTAATCTACCCTCTAGGAAAGGTGGAAGTAAAGGGAAAAATGTACTTTAGCACATATTAACAAATTAGGAGTCAAGTTTACAACCGAAACCCTACACTTTTTATACTTTGTTCAGTTGCTTGGAGTATGGTGTGCAATAGAGCCAAAAAAAAAAAAAGGTTTTAGGATTCACCTAGTAATTTTGTTTGGGTTCAGGCAGCACTCAACCTTAACCAACCTTCATTTTTCCCTCCTTTTAGAAAAAAATCCCAGGCACACATCCATCTTCTGATGACCTGGTAGTATTATCTTCTTTTACAAACAACAGCCAAATATATAGTATAAATATACCCACAGTGTTTGTTTCTCCCACTCATCATAATAATTGGCGTCTACATCTACCCAAAGCAATCTACAGATATAACGTAATCCCTATCCAAATACCAACAGCATTCTTTGTTTCCCCTTTTTTTATTGTTGCAGTTTAAATGAAGTATACATTTCAAGTTATTCTCCCATACAAAAATTTATACATCCATTGTTATGTGACCCTGATTGCTCTCCCTATACTGTGACAGCACACTCCCCCTCTCCATTCCTGATTCCCCATGTCCATTCAACCAGTTCTTAACTCTCTCTGCCTTCCTATCTCACCTCCAGACAGAAGCTGCCTGTTTAGTCTCTTGTATCTACTTGAGCTAAGAGGCACACTCCTCACGAGTATCACTTTATATCCCACTGTCCAGTCCAATCCCTGTCTGAAGAGTTGGCCTTGGAAATTGTTTTAGTTCTGGGCTGATAAAGAATCCAGAGGCCATGCTGTCCGGGGTTACTCCAGTCTCAGTCAGAGCAGTAAGTCTGGTCTTCTTGCTAGAATTTGAGTTCTGCACCCCACTTTTCTCTGGCTCCATCCAGGACTCTCTGTTGCGTTTCCTGTCAGGGCAGTCATTGGTGGTAGCCGGGCACCATCTAGTTCTTCTGGTCTCAGGCTGATGAAGTCTCTGGTTTATGTGGCCATACTTCCTTGTGTCTTTGGTGTTCTTCATTTTCTTTTACTCCAGGTGATTGGAACCAATTGATGCATCTTAGATGGCCACTTGCAAGCTTTTAAGAACCAAGATGTCACTCACCAAAGTAAGATGCAGAACATTTTCTTAATAAGCTTTGTTATGCCAATTGACCTAGATGTCCCCTGAAAGCATGGTCCCCAAATCCCTACTCCTGCTACTCTGTTTCTCAAAGTGTTTCTTTGTATTCAGGAAACTTCTTAGCTTTGGTTTTGTTCAGTTGTGCTGACTTCCCCTGTAGTGTGTGCTGTCCTTCCCTTCACCTAAGATAATTCTTATCTAATATCTAGTTAGTAAATAACCCTCACCCTCCCTCAAAGAATGTTTTCTTCTGTGTTTAAACCTTTTCTTGAGTTCTTATAATAGTGGTCTTATACAGTATTTGTCCTTCTGTGACTGACTAAATTCACTCAGCATGATGTGTTTCAGCTTCCTCCATGTTATAAGATGTTTCACGGCTTCATCATTGTTCTTTATTATTGCATAGTATTCCATTGTGTGGATATACCATAATTTGTTTATCCATTCATCCATTGATGGGCATCTAGGTTGTTTCCATCTTTTTGCTTTTGTGAACAGTGCTGCAATGAACATGGATGCGCGTGTATCTATTCGTGTGATCGCTCTTATTTCTCTAGGATATATTCCAAGGAGCAGGATAGCTGGATCTTATAGTACTTCTATCTCTAGCTTTTTAAGGAAGCACCAAACAGATTTCCAAAGTGGATGTACCATTTTATATTCCCACCAGCAGTGTATAGGTGTTCCAGTCTCTCCACGACTCTCCAGCATTTATTATTTTGTGTTTTTTGGATTAGTGCTAGTCTTGTTGGGGTGAGATGATATCTCATTGTAGTTTTGACCTACATTTCTCTAATGGCTAATGATCATGAGCATTTCTTCATGTGTCTGTTAGCCGCCTGAATATCTTCTTTGGTCAAGTGTCTGTTCATATCCTTTGCCCATTTTTTAATTGGGTTATTTGTCTTTTTGATGTTGAGGTTTTGCAGTATCTTGTAGATTTTAGAGATTAGAAGCTGTTCGAATTTATCATAGCCAAAATTTTTTTCCCAGTCTGTGGGTTGTCTTTTGACTCTTTTGGTGAAGTTTTTTGATGAGCATAAGTGTTCGATTTTTAGGAGCTCCCAGTTATCTAGCCTGTCTTCTGGTGCTTGTGCATTGTTACTTATGGTTTGTATTCTGTTTATGTCATGTATTAGGGCTCCTAGCATTGTCTCTATTTTTTCTTCCATGATCTTTATCTTTTTTGATTTTATATTTAAGTCTTTGATCCATTTTGAGTTAGATTTTGTACATGGTGTGAGGTATGGGTCCTGTTTCAATTTTTTTGCAGATGGATATCCTGTTATGCCAGCACCATTTGTTAAAGAGACTGCCTTTTCCCCAATTAATGGACTTTGGGCCTTTGTCAAATATCAGCTGCTCATAGGTGGATGAATTTATGTCTGGATTCTCAACTCTGTAACATTGGTCTATGTATCTGTTGTTGTACCAGTACCAGGCTGTTTTGGCTACCATGACAGTATAATAGGTTCTAAAATCAGGTAGTGTGAGGCCTCCCACTTCGTTCTTCTTCTTGAGTAATGCTTTATTTATTCAAGGCCCCTTCCCTTTCCTTATGAAGTTGGTGATTTGTTTCTTCATCTCATTAAAAAATGCTGGTGGAATTTGGATCAGGATTGTATCTGTAGATCACTTTGGGTAGAATTGACATTTTTACTATGTTGAGTCTACCTATTCATAAGTGAGGTATGTTTTTCTACTTATGCAAGTCTCTTTTAGTTTCTTGCGGTAGTGTCTTGTAGTTTTCCCTGTATAGATATTTTACATGTCTGGTTAGATTTATTCCTAAGTATTTTATCTTCTTGGGGGCTATTGTAAATGGTATTGATTTGGTAATTTCCTCTTTGAGATTCTCTTTGTTCATGTAAAGGAATCTACCTGATTTTTGTATGTTTAGCTTGTATCCTGAAACTTTGCTGAAATCGTCTATTAGTTCGAGTATTTTTCTTGTGAATTCCTTGGTGTTTTCTGTGTAGAAGATCATATCATCTGCAAATAGAGATATTTTGACTTCTTCCCTACCAATTTGGATGCACTTTATTTCTTTTTGTAGCCTAATTGCTCTGGCCAGGACTTCCAGCACGAAGTTAAATAAGAGTGGTGATAGAGGGCATCCTTGTCTGGTTCCTGTTCTCAAGGGGAATGCTTTCAGAGACTCTCCATTTAGGATGATGTTGGCTCCAACAGCATTCTTTTATGAGATAGATAAACTAATCACAAACTTTTTATGGAAAGGAAAGAGGGCCTGGATAAGTGAAGCATTATTGAAGAAAATGAACAAAGTAGGAAGCTTCACATGACCAGATCTCAGAACCTACTATACATGTACCACAGTAGTCAAAATAGCTTAATACTGGTAAAACGACAGACACATAGACCATTGGAACAGAATCGAGAACCCAGATATAAATCCATCCACCTATGATCAGCTGATCTTTGACAAAGGACCAAAGCCCATTAAAAGGGGGAAAAGACAGTCTCTTTAACAAATGGTGTTGCCATAACTGGATGTCTATCTGTAAAAAAAAAAAAAAAAAA
>NW_004444188.1:2374437-2430678 GCF_000243295.1 Trichechus manatus latirostris
CCATACCTCACACCATACACAAAAACTAACTCAAAATGGATCAAAGGCCTAAATATAAAATCTAAAATGATAAATATCAAGGGAGAAAAAATAGGGACAATACTAGGGGCTCTAAAACATGGCATAAATAGGATACAAACGTAACCAACAATGCAAAAACACCAGAAGATAAACTAGATAACTGGGTGCTCCTAAAAATTGAACACTTATGCTCATCATAAGATTTAACAAAAGAGTAAAAAGAGAAACTACAGACTGGGAAAAGAAATTTTGGTTATGACACATTTGACAAGGGATTAATCTCTGAAATTTATGGAACACTTTAACACTTTAATAACAAAAAGAGAAATAATCCAATTAAAAAATGATCAAAGGAAATGAACAAACACTTCACCAAAGAAGACATTCAGGTGGTAATAGATACATACGGAAATGCTCTTGATCATTAATCATTAAAGAAAGACAAATCAAAACTACAGTGAGGTACCATCTCACCCCAACATTACTGGCAATCATCGAAAAAACAAAACAAAACAAAAAAAAATTTTGGAGAGATTGAAGGGAGATTGGAATTCCTATGCACTGCTGATGGGAATATAAAACGGTACAACCAGTATGGAAAACTATATGGGGCCTCCTTAAAAAGCCGGAAATAGAAATACTATCCAATCCAACAATCCCACTCCTACAAATATATCCTAGAGAAATAAAAGCTGTCACATGAATAAACATATATATACCCATGTTCATTGCAGCTTTCTTCACAATAGCAAAAAGATGGAAACAACCTAAGTGCCCTTCAACAGAAAAAGGCATAAACACATTATGGTACATACACACCATGGAATACTACTCAACAATAAAGAACTGTGATGAATCTGCAAAACATCTCACCACATGGATGAATATGGAGGGCATTATACTGAATGAAATAAATCAATAACAAAAGGACAGATATTGTATGAGACAACTATTATAAAAACTCAAGAAAAGGTTTACACACAGAAGAAACAATCTTTGATGGTTATGAGAGAGGGGAGTGATGGAGAGGGGAAATCACTAACTAGATAGTAGACAAGTGTTAACTTTGGTGAAGGGAAAGACAACACACAACATAGCGAAGTCAGCCCAACTTGACCAGACCAAAACCATAGAAGTTTCCTAGACATATCCAAATACCTTGAGGGACCGAGTTACTGGGGCTGAGGGCTGGGGACCATGGCCTTGGGGGACATCTAAGTCAATTGGCATAAAATAGTTCACAAAGAAAATGTTCTACATCCTACTTTGGTGAGTAGCATCTGGAGTCTTAAAAGCTTGCAAGCAGCCATCTAAAATACATCTATTGGTCCCACCATGTTCAGAGCAAAGGAGAAAGAAAAAAACAAAGACCCAAAGAAGATATTAGTCCAAAGGACTAATGGACCACATGAACTACAGCCTCCACCAGCCTGAGCCTAGAACTAGATGGTGCCTGGCAACCACCACCAACGGCTCTGACAGGGATCACAATATAGTGTCCTGGACAGAGTAGGAGGAAAATGTAGGAGAAAATTCAAATTCACAAGAAAAGACCAGATATACTGGACTGACAGACTGGAGGAACAGAGAGTATGGATTGGACACCCTGCTAACTCAGAACAGAAGCCACTCCCAAAGTCCACTTTTCAGCCAAAGATTAGACAGGTCTGTAAAACAAACAACATATGTAAAGAATGTATCTCTTAGTTTAATAAATACACATGGTCAAATGGGCAACACCTGCCCAAAAGCAAAGACAAGAAGACAGGAAGGGATGGGAAAACTGGACACATGGACACAGGGAATCTGGGGTGGAAATGGAAAGGGGGAAAGTGTTGACACATTGCAGGGATTGCAGCCAATGTTACAAACCAATGTGTGTATAAATTTTTGAATGAGAAACTAAAAATAAACAGATGGATGGATGGATGGACGGAAGGATGGATGAATGGACAGATGGATGAATAAATAAATGGCATCTACTTCTTTGGTGTATCATCTAAGATCATCAGAATTTCATTTACAGAAGAAAACACTTCGTTAATTCTTGTATAACTTTTGTTCAACCAGAATATGCCCTCAATGTGATACATAAACAACCTCAGAGGTCTATATGATAAATTATCTCAGGTGTTTTCCTTAAGACTTGTAGAAATACTGCAACCTCTAGCCCTAGAGGTTAATTGCTAATGCTTTTCTCCACTCTGCTGTATCTTGAAACTGATACACTTAAAGCAGCTTCCATTTGCTGTCATCAACACTACTGATTCAGGGGTCTGTTGTATTAGACTCTTAAAATCACATTTTGTGGTTGTCTGTCCGTTTTTTTGTCTTAGTTACTTAGTGCTGCTAAAACAAAAAAAAGAAAGAAAAAAAAAACACTGATGAGTGGCTTTAAAGAACAGAAATTTATTAGCTCACATTTAGGAGCCTAGAAGTCCAATTTCAGGGTACTGGCTCCAGGGGAAGGCTTTTTATCTCTGTTGGGTTTTTGTCTTTGTCACTTCCAGCTTCATTTCCTTGGTTTCTTAGTGATCTTTCTGTGGAATAGCATCTATCTTCTCCCATTTGTGCTTCCTTTCATCTGTGCCTAATCTGCTCTTTTGTATCCCAAGTGATTGGTTTAAAACACACCTTACACTGATGTCACCTCATTAACATAATAAAGAAAACCCTATTCCCAAATGAGATTACATCCACAGGTATAGGGGTTAAGATTTACAACACATTTTGGGGGGACACGATATAAGCCGTAACACTTTTTCTTTTCTTTTTGTCTTCCTTTTCTCTCTCTTTCTTTTTTCTGTTCACAGTCCCCTCTGCCCAGTAAATTGAGGCAAATTTCATGAAGCACGTTCAGAATTTTTTTCTGAGACATCACCATGTGCTTTTGCAAAAGCTTTTTTTTCTCTGCTAGACATGGAGTGTTTTATTGTCCTGGATGCAGCCATCTGAATTATCCTGAAAGCTTACTGTTCTCTCTTGAATTCCTCTTGATTTTGCCCTCTTGATGTGTAGTAGAGAAATTTCTGACCTGGTAATGAAAAGTTCTAAAGGGAGCCATGGTGATAGAAATTCCTTCCATGGAAGAGATATTGCTACGTGTTCACCAATTCCTCTTTCTGTGTGGCCTGGTACCTAATATATAGCTCCATCATAACTATTGCCACACAGTATTAAACTTATCTGTTTACTTGGGAAATGCCTCCATTAAATTATGAGATCCAAAGAGTTTGGAGTTTATCATATAATAAAATACTATTGTTGCATAGATAATAAATCTTTCTAGTGATTACATATGCAAAAGGATAGGCCTTTTAAACATACTTTACATCAGAATTATAGATAACAGTGTTTTGACCAGAAATCTCTCTTCTCTCTGAAATATCTGCAGTGTGCTACAAGACTACAAGACTTTTACCAGAAGCAGATGTTGTGAAGTTGAATGAAGCCATCATTCAGAATGTGGAATGTCCAAAACTCCCTGTCACTTTTTGGCAGCTAGGAATATATGTCTGCCCTGATATCTAGATTCAGAGACATAAACTATTGTGTGCAGGGATGCATTACATAGAGTTGATTTAAATCTAAAAATTGCAGAAAATATCCAAACTTGTCCAATATGGATAAGTATTAGTTTTATTTCTCTATTTTTAGCTCTGATCAGATTGGCAAACAGTGTGTATTTAATCACATTAGGCTTTATTTATATTCTGAAATCTCCATTTTATAAGTTTCACGTGGTTATCATATATTTTTGGATTGTAAAGTATGTTAAATTTTGGGATATTTTTATTAGTGTTTTCAAGTTATATTTAAAGCCATACTTGTTATTTTTTATTCCAATTCTGGCCAAAGTAGACTAATTAAGAAGCATAATGTGTAGCTACCTTTTAGTCATGAATAGAACTGTCTAAATAAAATGCAATCAAACTAATATTTCATGATTATATTTGAGGAAATATCATATTTTGATAGAACATTCTCAGTTTTGCCCGGATATATATCAAAATAAATATTCAATAATAAAAATACTCAATCACAACAACCTTCAAAAAACAAATGAGTAAGCATAATAAAGATACAGAAAGTCCTGACAACAGACAATTGAATGTCTAACTATTGAAATGATAGGTGGCAATTCCACCCAGTTAAAGGCAGGTGGAGTGTTTGACACTCATTGAATATCCTACCATCAAAGAAATAAACAGCTGTACACTCTCAAAGGATTGGCCAATAATAACACCTGGGACAGACCTATGAGCACACCTCTACAATAAACAAATGTCAGGAAATTTTATGGAGCTGCAAGAAGACTTGGAAACATATTGGAAAAAGTATTAGGGAGTTAAGAGCAGTTCTTGAGAAAATAGTTAATCATTAACTTGTCTTTTTTCACCTTTTCTGAAGAATATTGTTTTTTTTTAACTCTCTACTTTTCTTTCCCATATTCTCCTTTTTTGTCTCTAATACTATGTTCATTTTCACATCAAGAATCTTTGAATTGATGACAAGGGCCCAAAGTCCATCAAATGGGGAACAAACAGTCTTTCTAACAAATGGTGCTTGCAAAACTGGATGTCCATCAGCAAAAAAATGACACAGGACCCATACTTCACACCACATACAAAAACTAATTCAAAATGGATCAAAGACCTAAATATAAAGCCAAAAACTATAAAGTTTATAGAAGAAAAAATAAGATCAATGCTAATACACGGCATTAACAGGATACAGAGCATAACCAACAACACACAAACTCCAGAAGATAAGTTAGATAACTGGGATCTTCTAAAAATTAAACACTTACGCTTATCAAAAGACTTCACCAAAAGAGTAAAAACAGAACCTACAGACTGGGAAAAAATTTTTGGACATTACAGGTCAGACAAAAGCTTAATCTCTGAAAGCTACAAGAAAATCCAACACCAACAAAAAGACAAATAATCCAATTAAACAATGGGCACAGGCAATGAATAGACAGTTCACCAAAGAAGGCATTCAAGTGGCCAACAGACACAGGAGGAAATAAATGCTCACGATCACTAGCCATTAGAAAAATGCAAATCAAAACCACAATGAGATACCATCTTACCCCAGCATTACTGGCAAGAATCAAAAAAACAGAAAATAAGAAATGTTGGAGAGGCTGCGGGGAGATCAGAACTCTTATTCACTGCTGGTGGGGATGCAAAATGATACAACCATTTTGGAAAATGATATGGCGCTTCCTTAGAAAGCTAGAAAAAGAAATACCATACGATCCAGCAATCCTACTCCCAGAAATATATCTTAGAGAAATAAGAGCTGTCACGCGAATAGACATACGCACACCCATGTTCATCGCAGCATTGTTCACAATAGCAAAAAGCTGGAAACAACCTAGATGGCCATCAACAGATGAATGGACAAACTATGGTACATACATACAATAGAGTATATTACACAACGATAAAGAACAATGATGAATCTGCAAAGCATCTCATAGCGTGGATGAATCTGGAGGACATTATGCTGAATGAAGTAAATCCATCACAAAAGGACAAATATTGTATGAGACCACTACTGTAAAAACTCATGAAAAGGTTTACACACAAAAAGAAAAAAATCTTTGATTGTTACTAGGGATGGGAGGGGTGGGGAGTAAATACTAAATAAACAATAGATAAGTGGTAACTTTGGTGAAGGGTAAGACAGTACACAATACTGGGGAAGCCAGCACAACTTGTACAACTCAAGGTCATGGAAGCTCCATAGACACATCCAAACTCCCTGAGGGACCAAATTGCTGGGCAGAGGGCTGTGGGGACCATGATCTTGGGGGACGTCCAGCACAATTGGCATAACATATCTTATAAGGAAAATATTTTACATCCTACTTTGGTGAGTAGCATCTGGGGTCTTGAAAGCCTGTGAGCAGCCATCTAAGATACTCCACTTGTCTCACCCCTTCTGGAGCAAGATAGAATGAAGAAAACAAGACACAAGGGAAAGATTAGTCCAAAGGACTCATGGACCACAACTACCCTGGCCTCTGCCAAACTGAGTCCAGTCCAACTAGATGGTGCCTGGCTACCACCACTGACTACTCTGACAGGGATCACAACAGAAGGTCCTGGACAGAGCTGGAGAAAAATGTAGAACAAAATTCTAACTCACAAAAAAAGACCAGGCTTACTGGCTTGACAGAGACTGAAGAAACTTCCAGAGTATGGCCCCCGGACACACTTTTAGCTCAGTCATGAAGTCACTCCTGAGGTTTACCCTTCAATTAAAGGTTAAACAGGCCCATGAAACAAAACAAGGCTAATGAGGCATAACAGGCCAGGGACAAGGACTAGAAGGCAGGAGGGGACAGGAAAGCTGGTAATAGGGAAACCAAGGTCAAGAAGGGAGAGTGTTGATATGTTGTGGGGTTGTTAACCAATGTTATAAAACAGTATGTGTACTGTTTAATGAGAAACTATTTGTTCTGTAAATCTTCATTTAAAGTACAATTTAAAAAAAAAAGAATCTTTGAATTGAGAGTATTAAGGTTATCTTCTCAACTCTGTGATTCTAAACTGCTCAAAATTGAAGCTATAAATATATACATACATACATACACATATGTCTACACACACACAACATCCCATTGCCGTCAAGTAGATTCTGACTCATAAGGCAGAGTAAAACTGCCCCATAGGATTTCCAAGGAGTGATTAATAAACATTGACTATGATGAGCACTTGAACAAACCATCATTTCTAGCTAAAATACATCATATGAGTATTTAAAACAATGTGTCTTAAATGGAAATCTTTAAGGGAGACATTATTTTCTGAATCCTTTTTTTTGTTCAAATGTCTTGTTCAGCTGTAGATATTCAATGGCAGTGATTAATAAATACAGAAAAATTTAGATTAATATCATAAATGTAGACTCGATAATACAAAATATTTTTGAACCGTAACATAAAAATGTCTTGATTTATTGCTTTCCATGCTAAAATTTTGGCAAAATTCCTAAAATCCAAGGGATCTTTGCAAAAGTACTCAGTTTCTGAGCAACACAGTTGAAATCTGTTGTTCTTCACTACCAAAAGAATGAATGAGATAGGTTTATCCAAACGTATACCTGCTCTTGTTTCTCTTTTACATTGAAACTCTTCATTTGGCTTCACCGTTATTTATTCTAAACTCTGTATATAACCTATAAGGTTATCTATACTGTAGCTCATGACTACTTTTCCGATCAGGTCTCATTTTGCTTCCTTCCTGCAACCAGACCCTCCTTAGGAAAGAGAAGTGCACCTAATATGCATTTTGGCCAGATATGAAAACCTGGGTGTTAATATTCAGCCAAAACCAAGGCAGAGCCTAATATCAGTATCATGGATAGAATGAATTTCTGGTCCACCAAAATAAACCCGAAACATTATCAGCATTGATTATAGCAGCTATATCAAAATGTTATTAGATGAATTTTAGAAAATTCATATTATTATACAAGAACGCGATTTTCTCAGCACTCTGAGCTGCTGAATGATTCCTGCAGTTACTATTCTAAACACTTGCAATATTAAATAGATATTAAACTTCTTCTGAGGTTGGAGCAAGAGGAAAATTATTGTTTGGCTCCCCCACCATGGGGTACTACTGATGGTTGAGGGCAAATTATTATGTTGTCTTTTTCTCTGAAATGACTAACTAAAGTATAGAGCTATTGCCTATTGAGCTCCTGGACTGGAAGATTCCACTGATAGTAAGCGGGCTTTTCATTGATGCGATCTCCAAACTGAAGATTCACACATTATATGATGAAAATATTTTTTTTTTAATATTTTTAAGAGCATACCTAATATCTTTGCCTTCATTTGTTTTTGTTTGTTTTGGTTTCTAATACCTTTGCACACACTTCAATTCTTCACACAGACATTTAAGAAAAAAACAATTATCCTTATACATGGAGCAAGAAATGTAGCAACGGAGCAGTAGTAGGCTTTAAAGGTAACAAAACAATATATTAATTTTCAGACGCCTCTCAGCATTCATATCATGTGCACCTACTACAATATCTTTGTAGCAGGATTATAGCAGAATCTTTAGAGCAGAAATCAAGAAAGAAATACTCGCTGTCTGGAGTCACAAGTCTTCTGGTTACTTCTTTAGCGAGTTCCACAAAAGGCACTGCTTTCTTTTCAATTATCCATTAGCAGTAAACAACACCAAGACCAAGAAATAAAGAGTATAATGTTAATTCTGTTATTCAAGTAGCCTCGTCAATAAATACTATTCTTCTTTTTTACAAATCTTGTATTAGAATAGAACAATCATTATCTACGCTCTCTTGAATGTTACGCAGTTTTGCAGTTGGCTATGGAAAAAAATATATATTGAAAGTAGCCACACCAGTCTTTCTACTTATGGCCATTAATTATGATACATTAAGCTGTTCTATAATTATTTTCTGAACATTCAACTGAAAGATATGCATAAAACATTGTATGCTAGTGATCATTAAATCATCCATAGCCAATAACAATTACATGACAGTTTTTGTATTGATTTGCCATTCCATAAATACTCCTTCCATCTGAATTCACTCTGTCGTTGCCTATCTACCCTTTGCTGTCGAGTTGATTCCAACTTACAATGACCCTATAGGACAGTGTAGAACGGCCCCATAGGGTTTCCAAGGAGCAGCTAGCGGAGTTGAACTGGGGACCTTTTGGGTAGTAGCCGAGCTCTTAACCACTGTACCACCAGGGCTCCACTTTGTTGTTAGCTCTGGGAAATCTGGTAATCAGCTCTCTTCTGAACAATTAGGTAAATCAAGAGAAAAGGTGAATTCCTCATTAGACTACAAAGTTGCCAAGCTACAATATATATATCTGCTTTCTTATACGTATAGAAATATCTGATGTACAAGATAAAGAAACTGTACATTAAAATTCAGAATTTAATACACAACAGGAAAATATATCAGGAGTAATATATGTCATTTTCAGGCCAAGATGCTAAGAAATACGTGTATTCTCTCCCCACCCCAACTGCACTATGTTGTCTTGGCTTCTCCTGGCTGGAGGTAGATAATGGCATGTCTCTAGGGGAATGGGGAAGCAAAAATATGGAAAGAGCATGGGCTGCTGAATCACCATATGGAGACAAGTTCTACTGCCTAAAAACAACCTTCTGTGAGTCAGTTGTTGAGCAAGAAATAAAATTTAATAGAGGTTGGACTGCTACTACTCATTTTGAGTGATTTTGTTACACAGTTTAGTGATATACATATATATATATGTATATATATATACAGTTCCAGTTGTTTATGTTTGTGGCTGGATCAAATATGATGTATTTGTGTACTCTATATGATATTAAAGTTTTTCTTCTTGTGAAATTTTGAGGTGAAAATGTTGATACAGTGTTAATTCATCCTCCCAAGATATAAAGAATTCTCAAATAGAAATTTTTCCTTAAAAGCTCTCAGAATCAATAGAATTAAATGACTAAATTCTTGAAGGTTAAGTCTAATGTAACAAATGCTAGAACAATAAACACTTGTATAGAGATCGGATTTTGATACAGACTAATCTCCACCAATCTTTTTTACAATTTAAAATTGTTCAGCTCCAGAATGATACATTGTTTTTCCTCAAATTATCTATCTATTGTAACCTCTTGGTATTTATTTTATTTCTCTTTATATTTATCTACCTAATTACATTTGTATGTAAAATTGACAGCTTCCACAATCCTCAGTTATTGGAGCATTTAACTTTTGGAATGATAAACATACGTTTATATCGCAACCGACAGAATTTCAGCAAAAATGTTCCTGAATAGATTTTTACTCCTAAGTATATCCAGGATGCTAATCTATATTTGAAAGTAACTATTCTGATATTAACTCTAAACTCAAATGAGTTCTTTTGATTGTTTTACTAATGTTGTTGGACTAATTGATATGCACTAAAACAAATGCAGTCAAAGAATTATTGATTCTGTACAAATTCAGGCATGCCAGAAATGAATTGGCATGCACATTTGACAGTTCCTTGGTCCAAAGCCTGGAGCCAACACTCAACAGAAGATATATGCCAAATACTAAAGATGAAGCTTAATGCTTTGGTGTATTATTACTACTTCCATAAACGTTTATAGTATTTCACACCTCACTGCCTTGGTATATATTATTCCCTCTCCATTCATCTCATTTGTCTGATAGACCTGTCTTTAGAGATTCAGTTGTAATATCTCTTTCTTTCAAGAAATCTGCCTTGAAAATTATTAGTCCACACAGCATACCTTCTCTCAACCTCCCGACCTCTATAATTCTATGTATCACACTGAATTTAATTATGCAAGTGTGTGTATTAATATGTATGTATGACTGTGTGTGTGTGTGTGTATGTGTGTGTATGTAGCCTATAGTAAGTCAGCAAATTTATGTTGAATGAATAGTGAAACAGTATCTATCTATAAGGCTTGAATATATTGAATATCAGGAAAAAAAATTTCACACGCTTCAAATTAAAGAGGAAAAGTAAGAGTGCATGAATGGTCTTACCTCAATCAATAGTTTGCACCGAAGTGTCAACATATGCCTGAAACTGTACTGACTTAGAGCACTTAAGAGCAGAACATGATTGTGAGGACTGGGTGGGGAAGATGAAGGGCTCATGAGTAGGTTAGAATTTCTGGAAAACAGGAAATGAAAGCAAGGACGTATAAAAGAGAATTGAGGAAACTGTGGTATTGGGAATATCCCTGTGGTAAAGTTGGGAGCCAGTTTTTCCTTCATTGACTTAAAGATGCTGCCACAGCAAAGATTGCTGTAAAGAGTTGGTATTTGAGCAGAAAGTAGAGAAATTCCCTGAGGAGCTTCTTGTGACTCAGTCCTCGCACCAGTCCACCATACTGATTACCCTTACATTCCACTCTTGAGAGTGCTGATAATCTGGCATTTGACCCCTCGGGACAGAACTACAACAAAAGCAACAAGTCTTTGATGTCTAGCAAGAATTGAGACATTTTTTATTGTTTCCCTCATTCTGGCATTTGAAAGAGGCCCTAGCTCTTTTCTGTCCCTACAAATCTAAAGTGAGGCTTGACAGCCACCACTTCTTGCCAATGGACTCTTACCTTGTAGCTGGGGAAATGGTCTTGATGGTATACCAGCAAAGGATATCAAAGCCTAGTTTAATCAATAAAGCCTCTCATTGTTAAGTACAAAGGGACAGTCAAAGAGCAACACTATCTGAGGAAAATCCAGGGCACAAAAGGCAAAGATCAAGACTAACAAATAGGAAAACTGACCACAGAGGAAAACAAGGCAAAAAAGTTGGAAAATCTAAATACATTTAGATTTCTCTGCAGAGAAATATATTAAAGCAATACAATAAGAATAGACACTGAAGAAAGAGAAGCAATTAGAGATTAGGAAAGTATTCTGATTGGCAAAATTACAGGAAAAATAGATGGGCTAAAAATAAAATTGAGGAACACTTCTGGAAAGTTAAAAAAATATATTAGGAAACAATTGGATAGTTAACATTCTACTAATAGGGATTCTGAAAGTGTGGTAGGAGAAAATGAAGGGAAGAAAATAATCCAGGAAATAATACGAAAATGTTATAAAGCTGAAGTAACACAAAAATTCTTCAGACTCAAAGAGCAAAGAGAAAGAATGCAGATAGATCTGCACATAGAGTTCCTTAAACGGTTATAAAATTGAAGATACATGAAGGGAAATCTTGAATAAAAACACTAAGACACTTCACCTACAAAGGAAACAGACTTCTAATGGAATCAGATTTTTTGTCATTAAACTGTATACTAGAAAAAAAATGGATAACCCTTTCATGACTGCTGGGAGATATATAATCCAGTTAAGTTTTCAGCCCTGGACTTTTATTATCATGCATTTGAGCCACTTTCGTACATTCTGGTGTCATGGCGGATACTGATGCAACTGCTTAAAAAACAAGAAAGTTGGTCTGTGCCATATTTGAGTGTTGGGAGCCATTCATATGAGGGGAGGCTTCCTGGAGGAGTGGTTGTGTGAAATTTTTGTGTCTTTTGGCTTCTATACAATGAGATAAGGCTTGCAAGTATTTCCTTTGTGTTACTGGGAATGTACGGTTACAGACATTCAGAAATATTCAAGTAAATGAGTTATTTTTGGTGTGCGAACAGTTTGTGATACACTTCCTGGGCCATGGGACCAATGTGCTTCATGGAACATGGCACCAATATGGCCCACTCTAAATCAAACTGATAGCAATTATGTGTAGCAAGTGCAATGTTTACTTAGCATTTTGTGTATATTTTTGGAAAGTTGAGTAAGATATTTTATGGTTATAGTAGAAAGTGTGATGCAATTCCTGCGCCATGGGACCAATATGCCCCCGGATGTGACATGCTTCATGAGACACAGGACCAATATGTTCTGCTTGCAATTGGCATCCCATTTTTTCAAATAATAAAAGCTACCCACAAACAATGATTCAGTATCTGTTCCATTAATGGAAAAACATGGCCACAAAATTAAAAGAAAAAAAAGTCATCCATGAAAGGAGTAAAGAAAACATGTTTATGAACCAATAATTATTTTGAACCAAGGGAAATAATCTATTCTGAAGATAATATAAAAATTTTAAGTAGGGATAGACTAACATTTTTTTTCTTTATTTTCTTGTCAGGAAAATAATATTGGGCTTGTACACCAGGAAAAAAAACCCTATAAAAATCCAAGAATGAGAAGGCATGGAATCAAATAAAATGAGAACCTAGTTGAGGACTGCAGTAAAGAGTAAACCATGATACTAGCCATGCATCCTACTCAATCAGAACAGGAAGTCAGTGGATTCCAGGAAAGATTTTTTTTTGTTTTCTAAAACAAACAGATGTCATACAATAGAGGGTATAATTTTGACAGCAGGCAATCTTTTACATAACCATAAAAAAGTACAATTTTTTGAATCAGCCTGTTGTCAAAAATGAAAGACAATTAAATTTAAATAGAAAACTTAAAGGAGTATATGGCAGAGAGAAATTGTAAGATGAAAAGTAGAAGGTAAAACAAAACCAAACGCAGAGCTTCTAGTTTCTTCATCTTAAGTAGTGGGATGTCAAGAGTTTTCTCAAGGAGTGTTATAATCGAGGTTTGTACACATTAGTAGAATGCATAATGGTGACGTAAAGAAGTCCTAAGAATACAATTATGAATATAAAAATTGGGAATAAAAAGAAGAAAAGATGTGGAAAATGGAGACATGAACTCATTCAGTATCTTTCATAGCTTAGACCCAATCAATGGTGTACAAAGTCAACAAATCAAGAAATAGATACACACGCATATTATTAGGTCTTGGAGTTCAGTTACTTTCCTTTAACAAAGAACTAAAACTTAAAGCAAAAGTCATTAAAGGCAAGTTACTCTGGGCAGTGAACTGTATTTTGGACATGAAATGTTTGCCTTTTATTCCAGGCTCTTGTAATGCATGTGTTTTCTTTTCTGTATTTAAAACACCATTAGTATGAAACTGTTTCTCTATTTGGGTCCACCATCTTCTCAACACTCTTTCTGTTTGTCTACTAGATATTTTGGGCATAGAACAACTTGGGGTCATTAAATAAATTGCAAGTAAACTCTTGAATTCAGCTAATTTTGCTATGACAATAAAAAGCAACAACAAACAAAAGCAAACATACAAAAAACTTTTTGAGCTACCACAAAAGGTTGGTGGTATTGATATTTTTTAAAACTTTTATGACCATCTGTTCAAGTCTTAGTCATTTTAAAGATGGCAAAGAACCATGATATGGGGATTCTCAATGACTCTTGAAAGGCCACAGTCTCCATTTGCCAATTTTTTTTTTTCCAATCTCCCAATCCCACCTTTTCTATACTGCCGGTTTTCACTTGAAGCTTCATAACTGGGATTTGAAACCTGAAGGATTTAGTTGCAAAGATCGTAGTCATATTGCAGATACATATTTTTCCCACAGTCTGGGCTAAATTAAACTAGAGGGTACACAACTTTTAACACATGCTCTCTGCAGAACATATGAGAAGCACAGAGAGAAATCTCAGCAGCCCAATATGGGTTGGGGAGATAAATGGCAGTGCCACCCAGCCCCATTCTACACGTGTTACACATCAGTCATTAATAGACAAGACAACTTAAGGGATTTCAGTTGAGGTTGCTGAGAGAGGAGTTGCATGTGTTAGATGCCAAAAATTGCTATTTTGTTGTTATAGTTTATGTTTTGTATTTGAACTTGTCAAAATATTAAAACAGGTCTACTATGCTAATTAGAGTGTATACAATGAATTTATTTGGAGAGTATCCAAATTAAAAATCATAGGTCGGCTCCAAAAATAGGATGCTTTTTTTTTTTTAATTGTGCTTTAAGTGAAAGTTTACAGTTCATTAGCTTCTCATACAAAAATTTACGCATATATTGTTATGTGACCCTAGTTACTCTCCCTATAATGTGACAGTACTCCTTTCCATCCCGGATCTCCCGTGTCCATTCAACCAGCTCCTGTCCCTTTCTGCCTTCTCATCTCGCCTCCAGACAGGAGCTGCCCATTCAGTCTCATGTGTCTACTTGAGCTAAGAAGCACTCTTTTCACCAGTATCATTTTATGTCTTCTACTCTAGTCTAATCATTGTCTGAAGAGTTGACTTTGGAAATGGTTTCAGTTCTTGGCTAACAGAGCGTTTGGGGGCCATGTCTTCCAGGGTCCGTCCAGTCTCAGTCAGACCATTAAGTCTGGTTTTTATGTGAATTTGAGTTCTGCACCCCACTTTTCTCCTGCTCCATCAGGGACTGTCTGTTTTGTTCCCTGTCAGGGCAGTCACTGCTTGTAGCCAGGCACCAACTAGTTCTTTTGGTCTCAGGCTGGTGGAGTCTCTGGTTTTTGTGGCCCTGTCTGTCTCCTGGGCAAATATTTTCCTTGAATCTTTGGTATTAGTCATTCTCCTTTGCTCCAGGTGGGTCGGGACCAATTGATGCATCTTAGACAGCAGCTCACTAGCTTTTAAGATCCCAGGAGGCATTCACCGAAATTTATCTCTGTATTTTCTGTTATCCTCCCCTTTCTGGTACTCCAATAACTCGTAGGTTATTCCTCTTGAGAGAGTCCCACATAATTCTTAGGGTTACTTCATTTTTTTATTTTATCTGATTTTTCCTCAAATAAGTTGGTGTCAAGTGCTTTATCTTCAATCTCACTAATTCTGACTTCCATTGCCTCTATTCTGCTCCTATGACTTTCTACTGAGTTGTCTAATTCGGAAATTTTATTGTTAATCTTGGTTTCTGTTTGCTGTCTCTCTGTGGATTCCTGCAGCCTGTTAAATTTGTCATTGTGCTCTTCTATAATCTTCTTAAATTCCTGCATTGCTTTGTCTCTGTGTTCCTTAGCTTGTTCTGCTTTTTGTATGATCTCCTTCCTGATATCTTGAAGAGTTCTGTATATTAATCTTTTGTATTCTACCTCCCGTAATTCCAAGAAGTTCTCTTCCTTTTGAAGATTTCTTGATTCTTTGTTTTGGGAGCTTGCTAAAGCCATCGTGATTAGCCTCTTTATGTGATTTGATATTGACTATTGTCTCCGAGTCATCAATAAGTTATTATATTTATTTATTTTATATTTGCTTACACTGTCTTAGCTTCTTGTTTTGCTTTGTTTTTGATATGCCCAAATAGGCTGTTCGTGTGAGCTAGTTTGATTATTTATGCCTTTGAAGCTCTAACGTCCTGTCACCAGGTGGTTAGATCTGTTACTAAGTATGTGAGCCCAGAAGTCTGTTTACTTTTCTTGTACAGATTCAGCTCATGTGTCCAGGTAGTCAATCACCAAGTGTGTGGCGCAGGGTCTCACCTACAGGCAGACAGGCAGTGGTGATTGCAGTAGGCACTGGTATCTGACTGCAGTAGGGGTCATGCACTGAGCCAGGCAGGGGGCTAACAGTTGACCCTGAGTATCTGGGAAGAAAGTGTGTCCCTCTTCCCTAGGGTGTGTAGGTGGGTGAGTTTTGTAGCCAGACTATGGGCACCCATGCTGTTGGCTATAAGGACTGGGAGGCACCACTTATTCTTGGAGCCCTGTCGCAAGTGGCTGGGTGGCATGGGTGCAGCCACCAGTCCTCAGGCCCTGATGTGGGTAGGTGAGGACTCTGCTTAATGTGCAGCGCAGCGTCAAATGTCACAAACCTGACACTCCACCATATAGCTGATACAGTTGAAGTTAGGCTTCAGGTATATACCCTGTTGTACTGTGCTAACGAGTGCCTACACTTTTGAAATGGGCCTACACATGTCTATGCAGGAATGAAACACGTTCAAAGTCCGTGGGCCCCTTATGCCTGGGCCTAGGGAGCTGTGCCTGCCCTGAAATCCCAGTTTAGGGGAGCGGGCAGATTATTTTTTCCTGTTTGTTAATTTGTTCCTCTCCAATGCCGGGAGAATGGCTCAGGGCTCCTGATGGGTCCTACTTCTGGCCCAGGGGACACAGCAATAGCTGAAGCTTGCCTGGGACCTGGTGCAGAGTGGAGATGGAGCAGGTAAGTGGGAGAGAGGTTCTTTCCAAAGGTGATGTTTTTGATCTGTGCGTTAGGTTAGACACATGTGCTTATTTTTTGCTGATTGAGCACCAGCTTTTCAGTGGTTCTGGAGGCTTGAGTAGACTCTCCATCACTCAGTCTCTTCTGTTGTGGAAAATGCATCCCAAATGCCACTGCTTGCCTCACTGTTCATGCCAGCCAATCTTGCCTGCAAGGTGCCAGTTCCTGCCAGCTTAGGTCTGACAACAGCTCACTGCTTCTGAACCGTCTCTCCTTCCCCCTGCCACTCAGTCCGATTCCTTAACTTTGCCTTTGATGTTCAGGGCTCCTAGATTGTCATGTATAATTGGTTCACTTGTTTTTTCAGGTCTTTGTTGTAAGAGGGACCACCGGAAGTGACTGACTACTCTGCCATCTTGGCCTTGCTTCTAGGATGCTTTTTCATTATTTGCATCAATTGATGCGGTAGACCTCTGTCAAAAATAACTAAGAGTTTCAAGACGACAATAGAAGAACATTATTAACAAAATTGAAGGATCCTTCCAAGAGTGGGTCCTTGTGCAACTATCCAGGTGGCAGACCCACAGAGAAGGCCCCATCATCTATGAAGAGAGCCTGGGGTGTTGCTTGTGAAGGTAACTCGAATTGCTGAAAAAGGGTAGGCAGCCTATAAGGCATTGCATTGCTGTTCCAGACACTAGGCACTCCTGTCTCTATGCCGTCAGCTTTCTACCATTTACCAAATCTTTTAACATTAAAATTTCTGAGCAATCTGCACTCTGGCCACTTTGGTTAATGCCACATACCAATAATCTTTCTTCTTGCATTTGGAATTGTCAACAATGTTTGGGTAGCCTCTTGTTTGGGATACGTGCATCTGCTCCACTCTTATTTTGTCTTTTATCCCTCTTTCTCCTGTATATCCTGGAAATCAATCTATCCTTCTATAATCAGTGACTCCTTATAATTTATTGGTCTGTCTGGTGCATTTCTTCAAAGAAGGCCTTGAAATTGCATAATTTTCTTGCCCCACAAAACTTGGGTCTACTTACTATTACCATTATTATTAATCATTAGTATAGAGATGCAGTAACTACTAACTCCAGTGATTCCTACGTTTTCCCAATGGTAGAGCTGGAACTCAATGCTTACTCAGACTCTTTGCTACCTTACTCAATTATTGCTTCAGTTTTACAAATGGGGACACTGAGGGCACAATAAGGCACAACGATACTTAGTAAAATCACAGAGTGCATTAACGGAAGTACCAGAAGTCAGGTCCAGGATTCCTGACCACCCTTCCCTAGCCTTGCCTGACTGCTCTAGCTCCTTTTGGTACAGTCCATGAACACCGTGTAAGATTCAGATGCAAAATTATAAGCGGTCCCTCCAGAAATTTTTTTTTTCCTTTCCTTTTGTGAATACCTGGGCAAAGTACTTCGTCTTTCTGTGCTCAAACTCTTTTTCTATGAATTGACTTTAATGTAATAGATGACAAACTCTACTTTGATCCTCTTGATATGAATGACATGGAAGATAGCCCAGGTCCATGAAACATGTTGGCAAATGAATTCGCTGCATTAAAATGATAATTTAAAATAATAATTATAATTATTAATCCATATATAGCACTTCTTTTTGTCAGTCACTCTTCTAAATACTTTACATATGCTGTCATATATAATCCTCACAAGTATCCTAAGACAATAAATATTATTGTTTCCCCCCCACCCCATTTTACAGTTGAACAAACTGAGGCACAGAGAAATTAACTAACACACCAAGGTGCGGATAACCTCGATGTTGTGCCAGATCCTTATTACGGATTAATTGATCATTCTAATATGACATAAAATTCATGACGTGTATAAATGCATTTCTTCTGCTCTGGATTTGACTTAAAGGGTCTCTGGGGTTCTTTCTAGGTCTAGATTTATACATTGTTGGAGAAGAAAACAACCGCTGTGAACAACATTCAAATAATTTACATTAACTATCAACAATGTAATTTTGCATTAATTTTACATCATTCACACTTTTTTTACTTTAAAAATTTAAATTATTGCAAACAAAATGAGGACATTTTGTCCTCATTTAGTCCTTACTGTGAATATAGGCACAATGATTTCATTATTTTTAATCTACTGTTTGCTCTTCAAATGTCCTGCTTCTGTAATTAGGGCAGGCTGTAATCAACCACATTTTCAATCTTCCCTTGGATAATCTTTTTGGCTTTGCTTTTCAGTTGTCCTCCTTTAAACACAGCAATGCCTTGTAAGATTTGAGGTTTTCAGGTGAAGAGTAATTATTTGGGTGTTCTTGTTAAAGAAGCCTGACTCAAGGTAAAATGTGTTTGACTGTGTTCCCTTTAAGGGGAGTTTTTTATATTGCTCATTGAGCCCTCAAAAACATTTCTCTGTTGGGTGACACTGCATAAATTAAACAGTGCTGATTTATGTTATAGTTACATGGTGTAGTATCTTAAAATAATCTCTCAGAAGAAAATTGCCTTTTCTTTCAGAGAAAAACTGGTTCAAATGCTGTTAATACTTAAAACCAGTTAGCAGAAAAAGTCAGTAATTAAAGGGCACTATGTTACATATATACATCAAAGATACTGCTACAAAGTATTAGCTAATATGGTTAAGTCCCCTTGAAAGCATGTTGTATAATGAAATTGATGATATATAAAACATTTAAAAAAATCTTAAGAATGCCCTTTCTTTTTTCTAAGTCATCTGTATCTCTTTATTATGTTTCTGAAAATTACATATACACACAGGTATGCACACAAATAATTACAAATATGCATTTACTAAGTCAGTTATCAATTTCAGAGTTCTTTGAATTTAGTAGAAGTGAACTGAGGATTAACAAATCTGGCTCTGTGAAAGACAGTTAAAAGGATGGAAAGACAATCTACAACCTGGGAGAAAATATTTGCTATCATATATCTGATCAAAGATTTGAATCCAGAATACAGAAAGAACACTTTAGCTTCAACAGTGAGAAAATGGGTAAAAGATTTGAAAAGACATTTCAGCATAGAGGGTATATGGATGACAAATAAGCATTTGAAAAGGCATTCTACATCATTAGTCATTAGGAAAATGCAAATTAAAGACGTAATGAGATACTACTATACACTTAAGACGGCTAAAATTAAAAAATGCAGACAATATCAACGATTGGCAACTGGAACTCATTGCTGGTGGGAATGTAAAATGCCACAGTCACTTTACAGTTTACTATAAAGTTACACATACAACTCAGCAATCATATTTCTGGTAGTTACTCCAGAGAACTGAAAAGTTACGCTCACACAAAACCTCTCTCTGAGTGTTCATTGCAGCTTTATTTGTAATAGTCAAAAACCGGACACAAGACAAATGTCCTTCTGTGAGTGAATGGATAAAAAAATCTATGGTGCATTCATAAATGGTATAGAACCCAGGAATAAAAATGAACAAATTACTGATACACAAGACCATGTGGATTTCAAAGGCATTGCACTATGTGAAAAAAGCAACCCTCAAAAGTTTATACACTTTTATGATTCACTTCATATATAATTCTTCCAATAAAATTGTAGCGCTGGAGAGCATAACAGTGGTTACCAGAGGTTAAGCTTAAGGGAGGGTAGTCTTGTAAAGAGATGGTGTGAAAGAATTTCTTTATGGTGATAATGCAGTTCTGTATCATGCTTGTGTGGTAGTTATACAAATCTACATCCGGTATAGAATTTCATAGATGTATACCCCCCAAAAAAAGTTATTATGCAAAAACTGGTGAAATCCAAATAAAGTCTATAGTTTAGTTAATAGTATGTACCAATGTCAACTGTCTGGTTTTGACAATGTGCTATTTTTGCAACTTCTTGTGAGTCTGCAAATCTTTTCAAATAAATAACTAAATAAATAAGCTCCAAGCATTCATTTACAATTAACCCATGCATTACGCATTTCACATTACAAGTAACTTGTAATAAAGTTTAAAACAAGTTGAACCTGATCAGTATTGTCTCTCATGTCTCAATTTTTTTTCCTCTGTGACACATACACTAAAATAGCTTCCCAACTTGTTTGATTCACAAAACAGAAAACACATATGGGTCATCAGTTTGTTGTTGGTTTTAGGTGCCATCGAGTTGATTTCAACTCATGTTGACCTCTTGTGTGTCAGAGTAGAACTGTGCTCCATAGGGTTTTTAAGGCTGTGACCTTTCAGAAACAGGTCACCAGGGCCGTCTTCCGAGGCACCTCTGCATCAGTTCAAACCACCAACCTTTCGTTAAGTAGTCCAGCACTAAACCGTTTGTGCCATGTGGGGATTCCTTATTATTGGTTTAGGAAGGACTTTTAATCCGGAATGTAATGGTATTTTAACTGAATTTTTAAAAAAATTAAGTATAGAATGGAAAAAAAAATTATATTTCTCTATATTTATGTTATTCTACAGGGATAAAACATATTTCTAGCTAAGACTTCTTATGTGGATAGATTCTTCTTAAACAAGAAGATAACCATACTTTATAATAAAAATCAAACCCATTGCTGTCGAGTTGATTCTGACTCATAGTGACTCTATAGATCAGAATAGAACTGCCCCATAGGGTTTCCTAGCCTGCAAATCTTTAAGGAAGCAGATTGCCACTTCTATCATCCTCACAGGGCTGGTGGGTTCCACCTGCCGACCTTTCCATTAGCAGCCGAGGGCTTTAACCACTGTTACCACCAGGACTCCTAATACTTTATAATAGAGGATGCAATTTACTAATATGACCCCTACTCATTTTGCTTCACTTGTGGTTGACTAGAAAGTTTTCCTCAAACATTTGTTTCAGTTTTCCTTAGCTTATTTGATAGACTAGATTTCTGAAATATAACAGAGAGCAAAGTAGGTACAGAAATGTTCATGTCTGCCTTAAGTTCTCCTATTTTCCTGAGACGGTTGATTTCCACAGTGAAACGCGTTGTGTTCAATAGCTCTTTTGTGAAAAATCTATTATAATATTTTTTCCAGACAGAATAATTACCTAACCACAGGAACAGTGTGTTACAGAAAACTCACTATTATCTTTTCTGAAAAGAAACAGAACTTTTCAGAAGAGAGAGGAAATAAATCAACAGAGCACACCAAGCAATATGTTTGGGAACAATGGAAGTTCAATGAAAGAGACACCCTGATGGTTTGTTCTTTGTTATGTGGACTGATGATTACTGTTAAGATAAAAGGACAAATCATTATTAGAAATTTAAGGTAATTATCTGGATTTATTATTTCCTTTCATACTGAAGATCATATCTGACTTTGATTTTTTTTTTTTTTAATACATGCTTCAAAATATTGAGGACGGATGAGAAAAAGAAGGCATCAGAACATGAAGGAAGAAGACACTACCCATGTAATGTTAAGCCAGTAGATTCAAATAGTAAAGTAATGGCAATAAAGAATTCCTTATTATTGGAATATAAGTTGTTACTTACAATAAGAAATGGCCGCTATGTACTAGACTAAAATATATGAAATCATTTTTCCACAACAAATATTTATTGATTCTCAGGCATTTTGATGGACACTTGATATTGAGACATGAACAAACATGGCTCCTGGCCTTGAGAGAAGTGTATTTAAATGGACAGAACTACAGTACCATTGATATACCTAACAATATTAATAGTACTTCCTTAGTATCATTTAGTACATGATCCATATTCAATTGCTTTCATTGTATTTGTCTTCCTGATTTTGTTTGAATCTGGACTCTGTCAAGGTTTACTCACTATTAATCCACAAAAATAACAAAAAAAACAAACCCACTGCAGTTGAGTCCATTCTGACTCATAGCCACCCTATAGGACAGAGTAGAACTGCCCCATACGGTTTCCAAGGAGCACTTGGTGGATTCGAACTGCCAACCTCTTGGTTAGTAGTCATAGCTCTTAACCACTACGCCACCATAGTATCTTTTAATTACCCCATTTTTTTTATGCCATTGACTTATTAAGTCAATTAGTCAAGTGTCCTTTCATATGTTCTACAACTTGAATTTATCTGAGTTATTTCTCATGTTGTTATTTATGTTGTTCTTATGTTCCCTGTATTTGCTATAAATTGAAAGTTAGTGATAAAGTCTTAATTAGATTAAGGCTTAAGTTTTGATAAAAATATATCAGGAATGGTGCTGGATACTTCATGTTCCATCATACTGTGAGAGGGATAGTGCCTGGTTGACCTAGTTTTAGTGATGTTTAAATTGATCAGTTCAAATTCGCCCTGACATTTTGATCCTTCTATTGCAAAGTTTGACACCAACGGTTCTTCTCATGGTTTTAACATTTAATGACCACCATTAGCTGAATCAGTTATTTCATTAATGGTTGGAAATTGTGATTTTTCTAAGAACTGTATTCCCTCTTCACATAGTACATACCTTCTTTACAGTGGAATGTCCCCTCATCACCTGTTTTTGTTAAATGCTGTCAAGTAATTCCTACTCATAGCGACCCTATGTATAATAGAATGAAACACTGCTTGGTCTTGTGCCATCCCCACAGTCCTTGCTGTGTTTAGGCCCATTGTTGCAGGTATTGTGTCAATCCATCTCATTGAGGGTCTTCCTCTTTTTCTCTGATGCTCTAACTTACCAAGCATGATGTTATCCAGGGAGTGGTCCTTACTGATAACATGTTCAAAGCACATGAGATGAAGTCTCGCTATCCTCGTTTCTAAGGAGCACTTTGGCTGTACTTCTAAATCAGATTTGTTCATTCTTCTGGGAGTTCATGGTATATTCAATATTCCTTGCCAACAACATAATTCAAAGGCATCAATTCTTCTTCAGTCTTCCTTATTCATTGTCCAGCTTTAACATGCGTTATGAGGCCACTGAACATACCATGGCCTTGGTCAGGCACGCCTTAGTCTTCAAGGTGACATCTTTGCTTTTTAACACTCTAAAGAGGTCTTTTGCAGCAGATTTGCCCAGTGCAATGCATCCTTTGATTTCTTGACTGCTGCTTCCATGGATGTCGATTTTGGATCCAAGTAAAATGAAATCTTTGACAACTTCAATCTTTTCTCCATTTATCATGATGTTGCTTATTGGTCCAGTTGTGAGAATTTTTGTTTTCTTTATATTGAAGTGTAATCCATACTGAGGCTGTGTTTTTTTTTTTATCTTCATCAGTAAGTGCTTCAAGTCCTCTTTGTTTTCAGCAAGCAAGGTTGTGTCATCTGCATATCACAGGTTGTTAATGAGTCTTCTTCCAATCCTGATACCACATACTTCTTCATATAGTCCATCTTCTCAAATTATTTGCTCAGCATACAGATTGAATAAGTATGGAAGGATACAACCCTGACACACACCTTTCTTAACTTTAAACCATGCAGTATCCCCTTGTTCTGTTCAAATGACTGCCTCTTGGTCTAAGTACAGGTACCTCATGAGCACAATTAAGTGTTCTGGAATTTCCATTCTTCTCAATGTTATCCATAATTTGTTATGATCCATAAGTTAAATGCCTTTGCATAGTCAATAAGACACAGGTAAACATCTTTCTGGTATTCTTTGCTTTCAGCCAAGATCCATCTGACATCAGCAATGATATCCCTCCTTCCATGTCTTCTTCTGCAAATTTTCTTTTTGTTGTTGAGGTTTTGCAGTATCTTGTAGATTTTAGAGATTAGATGCTGATTGGATTTGTCATAGCCACAAACTTTTTTTCCCAGTCTGTAGGTTGTCTTTTGACTCTTTTGGTGGTCTTTTGATGAGCATAAATGTTTGATTTTAGGATCTCCCAGTTACCTAGTCTCTCTTCTGGCACTTGTGTATTGTTACTTATGGTTTGTATTCTGTTTATGCCATTTATTAGGGCTCCTGGCGTTGTCCCTATTTTTAATTCTATGATCTTTATCGTTTTAGATTTTATATTTAAGTCTTTGATCCATTTTGAGTTAGTTTTTGTGCATGGTGTGAGGTATGGGTCTTGTTTCAGTTTTTTGTAGTTGGATACCCAGTTATGCCAGCACCGTTTATTAAAGAGACTATCTTTTCCCCAATTAATGGACTTTGGGCCTTTGTCAAATATCAGCTGCTTGCAGGTGGATGAATTTATGTCCGGATTCTCAGTTTGGTTCCATTGGTCTATGTATCTGTTGCTGTATCAGTACCAGGCTGTTTTGACTACCGTGGCTGTATAATAGGTTCTAAAATCAGGTAGTGTGAGGCCTCCCACTTTGTTCTTCTTGTTGAGTAATGCTTTACTTATCGGAGGGACTCTTCCCTTTCCATATGAAGCTGGTGAATTTTTTTCTCCATCTTATTAAAAAATGCCATTGGAATTTGGATTGAGATTGCATTGTATTTGTAGATTGCTTTGGGTAAAATTGACATTTTCACAATGTTGAGTCTTCCTATCCATGAGCAAGGTATGTTTTCCCACTTATGCAGGTCTCTTTTGGTTTCTTGCAGTAGTGTCTTGTAGTTTTCATTGTATAGGTCTTTTACGTTTCTGGTTAGATTGATTCCTAAGTATTTTATCTTCTTGGGGGCTATTGCAAATGGTATTGATTTGGTGATGCTCTCTTTGTTGGCGTAGAGGAATCCAACTAATTTTTGTATGTTTATCTTGTATCCTGAAACTTTGCTGAAATCTTCTATTAGTTCCAAGTAGTTTTCTTGTGAATTTTTTGGGTTTTTTTGTGTATAAGATCATATCATCTGCAAATAGAGATACTTTGATTTCTTCGCTACAAATTTGGATACACTTTATTTCTTTTTCTAACGTAATTTCTCTGGCTAGGACATCCAGCACAGTGTTGAATAAGAGTGGTGATAAAGAACACCCTTGTCTGGTTCCCATTCTCTAGGGGAATGCTTTCAAAGTCTCTTCATTTAGGATGTTGTTGGCTGTTGGCTTTGTATAAATGCCCTTAATTATGTTGAGGAATTTCCCTTCTATTTCTATTTTGTTGAGAGTTTTTATTATGAATCAGTGTTGGACTTTGTCAAATGCCTTTTCTGCATCGATTGATGAAATCATGTGGTCCTTGTCTTTCGTTTTATTTATGTGACGGATTACGTTGATTGTTTTTCCAAAGTTGAACCATCCCTGTATACCAGGTATAAATCCCACTGGATCATGGCAAATTATTTTTTTGATATGCTGCTGAATTCTATTTGCTAGAATTTTGTGGCGAATTATCGCATCAATGTTCATGAGGGATATTGGTCTGTAATTTTCAATTTTTGTGGTATCTTTACCTGGTTAAGCTGGCTTCATAGAATGAGTTTGGTAGTATTTCATCCTTTTCTATGCTCTGTAATACCTTTAATAGTAGTGGTGTTAACTGTTCTCTGAAAGTTTGGTAGAAATCTCCAGTGAAACCATCCAGGCCAGGGCTTTTTTTTGGTTGGGAGTTTTTTTTTTAATTTTTTTTTTTTTAATTGTACTTTAGATGAAGGTTTACAGAACAAATAGTTTTTCATTAAACAGTCAATACACATATTGTTTTATGACATTGGTTAATAACCCCGCAACATGTCAACACTCTTCCTTCTCGACATTGGAGGACCATTTTCTTTCCTTTGGTGAAAATATACATAGCTAAAGATACACCATTTCAAAAATTTCTATGTGTACAATTCAGTGACATGGATTACATTCTTCCAGTTGTGCTGCTAGTCTTACTATCCTTTTCCAAATTTTTCCATCACCATATCGTTGTTGTCCACTAGGCTTCCTGTCAATCCTTTTGAGTTGCTGTTGTCAATTTTATCTCACACAGGATAATTCTTTTTTTTTTTTTTTTTGTACTTTAGTTGAAGGTTTACAGAACAAATTGTTTCTCATTAAACAGTTAGTACACATGTTTCCCTATGACAATGGTTAACAACCCCACGACATGTCAACACTTTCCCTTCTCAACCTTGTTGGAAGTTTTTTAATTACCTTTTCAATCTCTTCTTTTGTTATGGGTTTATTTAGTTGTTCTACTTCTGTTTGTGTTAATTTAGGTAGGTAGTGTCTGTCTAGAAATATATCCATTTTCTCTAGGTTTTCAAATTTGTTAGAGTATAAGTTTTCATAGTATTCTGTTACAATTCTTTTAATTTCAGTTGGGTCTGCTGTGATATCACCCATCTCATTTCTTATACCGGTTATTTGCTTCCTCCCCTGTTTTTCTTTTGTCAGTTTGGCCAATAGTTTATCAATTTTGCTGATCTTTTCAAAGAACCAGCTCTTAGACTCATTAACTCTTTCAATTGTTTTTCTGTTCTCTATTTCATTTAATTCTGCCCTAATTCTTCTTATTTCCTTTCTTCTGGTACCCTAGGGTTCTTCTGCTGCTCTCTTTCTACTTATTCCAGTTGTAGTATTAATGTTTTGATTATAGCCCTTTCTTCTTTTTGGATGTATGCATTTATTGCTATAAACTGACTTCTGAGCACTGCTTTTGCTGTGTCTCAAAGGTTCTGGTAGGATGTGTTTCCCTTCTTGTTTGATTCTATGAATTTCCTTATTCCATCCTTAATTTCTTCTGTAACCCAGTAGTTTTTGAGCAAGGTGTTGTTCAGTTTCCATGTATTTGATTTTTCTTTCCTTGCTTTTTGTGCTATTGATTTCTACTTTTATGGCTTTATGGTCAGAAAAGATGTTTTGTAATATTTCGATAGTTTGGGTTTTGTTAACGCTTGCTTTATGGCCTAATATGTGGTCTATTCTGGAGAATGTTGAATGTGGGTTGGAGAAGAAAGTATACTTGGCTGCTGTTGGGTGGGGTGTTTGGTATATGCCTATGAGATCAAGTTGGTTGAATGTAGCATTTAGCTCTTCCATGTCTTTGTTGAGCTTCTTTCTAGATGTTCTGTCCTTCACCGAAAGTAGTGTGTTGAAGTCTCCTACTACCATTGTGGAGCCGTCTATCTCTCTTTTCAATGCTGTTAGAGTTTGTTTTATGTATTTTGGAGCACTGTCGTTGGGTACATAAATATTTATTATAGTTATGTCCTCCTTGTGTATTGACCCTTTAATCATTATATAGTGTCCTTCCTTATCCTTTGTGGCGGATTTCACTTTAAAGTCTATTTTGTCAGAGATTAATGTCACTCCTGCTCTTTTTTGAGTGTTGTTTGCTTGATTTTTTTTTTTATCCTTTGAGTTTTAGTTTGTTTGTGTCTTTAAGTCTATGATGTGTCTCTTGTAGGCAGCATATAGACTGATCATGTTTTTTTAATCCTTTCTGCACTCTCTGTCTCTTTATTGGTGCATTTAGTCCATTTACATTCAGTGTAATTATTGATAGGTATGAGTTTAGTGCTGTCATTTTGATGTCTTTTTGTGTGTTGTTCACAGTTTCTTTGTTCCACTTAATTTTCGGTGCTGAGTCATTTTTGTTTATGTATTTTCTTTTCATCTTTTTCATTGTTGTTGATTTTGTATTTGCTGAGTCTTTATATTTTTGTTGTTTTTTATTTTGACTTATAGGATTGTTACTTTCCTTTGTGGTTACCTTAATATTTATCCCTATTTTTTCTAAGTTTATACCAGTCTTTTATTTCTTTATATTGCCTTGACTTCCTCTCCATATGAACTATGTCTACATTTTTTAAATCCCTCTTTTTTGTTTTAATATTTTCATCTTTTACATATCACATCTGTTTCCCTATTTTCAGTGTTTTAGCTTAAATTTAGTTTTGCGATTTCCCTATCTGGGTTGATATCTGGTTGCTTTGTCCTGTGTTCTAGTCTTGTGTTGTTACTGATTTTCTAACCAGAGTACTCCTTTAGTGTTTCTTGTAATTTTGGTTTGGTTTTTGCAAATTCCCTAAACTTCTGTTTATTTGAAAATTCAAAATTTCACCATCATGTTTGAGAGACAGTTTTGCTGCATATATAATTCTTGGCTCACAGTTTTTTTCCTTCCATGTGTCATCCCATTGCCTTCTTGCCTGCATGGTTTCTGCTGAGTAGTCCGAGCTTATTCTTATTGACTCTCCTTTGTAGATGACTTTTCGTTTATCCTTAGCCACTCTTAAAATTCTCTCTTTATCTTTGATTTTGGAAGTTTGAGTATAATATGTCTTGGTGACTTTCTTTTGGGAGCTACCTTATGTGGGGTTCGATGAGCATCTTGGAATTGATATTCTCTCATCTTTCATGACATCAGGGAAGTTTTCTGCCAACAAATCTTCAATAAATCTCTGTATTTTCTGTTATCCTCCACGTTCGTGTACTCCAATCACTAGTAGGTTATTCCTCATGATAGAATCCCACATAATTCTTAGGATTTTTTTCATATTTTTTATCCTTTTATCTGATTTTTCCTCATATAAGTTGGTGTCAAGTGCTTTATCTTCAGTGTCACTAATTCTGACTTCCATTGCCTCAATTCTTCTCCTATGACTTTCTATTGAGTTTTCTAATTCTGAAATTTTATTGTTCGTCTTCTGGATTTCTGATTGCTGTCTCTCTATGGATTCTTGCAGCCTGTTAAATTAGTCATTATGCTCTTCTCTCATCTTTTTAATTTCCTCTATTGTGTGTTCTGTGTTTTGCTTAATTTCCTTCCTAATCTCTAGAAGATTTCTATATATTAATCTTTTGTATTCTGCCGCCAGTAATTCCAAGAAATTTTCTTCTTATGGAAAATTTCTAGATTCTTTATTTTGGGAGTTTGCTGAAGCCATCATGGACTGCCTGTTTATGTGATTTGATATTTACTGTTGTCTCCGAGCCATCAATAAGTTATTATATTTATTTATTTTATGTTTGTTTACAGTGTCCTAGCTTCTTGTTTTGTTTTGATATGTCCAAATAGGCTTCTACTGTGAGCTAATTTGAATATTGGCACTTTTGAAGCTCTGATGTCCTTTGCCAGGTTGTTAGCTCTCTTATTAGGTATGTGAACTCAGGAGTCCTCCCACTCCTCCTGTATGGATTCAGCTCAGGTGTCCAGGTAGACAGCTACCAAATGTTTGGTGCAGGCTTTCATCTACAGTCCTAGACAGGCATGGTGATTGGTGTAGGTACAGGCAACCGGCTACAGCAGGGGGACATACTCTGAGCAAGGCAGGGGGCTGAGGACTGCCCCCAAGTGTCCCTGTTCCTTAGACTAGGTGGGTGGGTTTTGAAGCTGGACTATGAGCACTCAATGCTGTTAGCTGTAAGGACTGGGCACTTCTTATTCTTGGGCCTCTATCACAGGTAGCTAGGTGGCATGGGTGAAGTCACCAGTTCTCAGGCCCCTGATGTGGTTAGGTGAATACCTCACTTAATGCATAGAGCAGTGTCAAATGTCACGAACATGCCACTTCACAGCTGAAACAGTTGAAGTTAGACTTCAGGTATATACCCTGTTTTACTGTGGTAATGAGGGCTTATGCTGTTGAAATGGGCCCACACAGGTCAATACATGGGTGAAATGCATTCAAAGTCCATGGACCCCTTCTGCCTGTACCTAGGCAAAGTAGCTGTGCCTAACCTGAGTTCCTGGCTTAGGGGAGCCAGTAGATTATTTTTTCCCATTTGTTAATTTGTTCACTCTCCAAGGCTGGGAGAATTGCTCAGGGCACATGACAGGTCTACTGGCCCAGGGGACTCAGCAATTGCTGAAGCTGGTCCGGGACCCAGTGCAGAGCAAGGAGCAGGGAGGTAGATTGGAGAGACATTTTTTCCCTAAGGGGGGCTTTTTTGATTCAAGCTGTAGGCTGGATGGAAGTACTTATTTTTGCCTATCAAGGGTTGCTTCTCACTGGCTCTGGATGGCCTAGTAGACTCTCTGCTCTGTGTCTCTTCTGGTGTGGAAAACACTTCCTGAGCACCACTGCTTGCCTGCCTCGCTGCTCACCCAAGAACTGATCAGGGCTGAAGGGCTCAGGCTCTCACCGGGTCAGGTCTAGCAGCTCCTCCCTGCTTCTGAACTGTCTCTCTCTCCCCCTGCCACTCAGTCCAGTTCCTCAACTTTGCCTTTGATGTTCAGGGCTCCTAGATTGTCATATATAATCAATTCATTTGTTTTTTGGGGTTTTTGTTGTAAGAGGGAATACTGGAAGCCTCTGACTACTCTGCCATTTTGACCCCACCTCCCACTGTTCTCAAACATTAATACATGAGTCTCTTCAACTTTAAATAATTTCTATCTGTTTGTAGCCTAAGAACAGCAGTCTTTACAAAATAAGGTATATTGAAAAGACCTAGAAGGTGATAAGTACACTTTCTATGTTACTTTCAATTAAACTGAAAAATTTAAATATATATTACCTATAACATATTACCTCTAACTGCTTTTTAACACACAACAAGATTATTTTATATTTCAGTATGCATAGAAGGTAATTTTCTTCAGAAATGAAGAAATCATGCTGTCTCTCAATTATAATGTTGGTAATAGCTAAGAACAAAAGGGAATTCAATAGTATAAAAATTAAATATGCAAACATGAAATGACTATATTTATGGACATCCAAGGGAGATGAAATATGGGAACAAGGTGTGTTTCTTGATAGAGTTAATGTATTCAAAGAGATATGTAAAATCTTCCAACCTTAAAGGTTTAATACCCAAGGCCTCTTCTTGGTAACATGCCTTTGATCTTCAGTAATCTGACTGATACTGTTTTTTTTTTTTAATCATTTTATTGAAACCATATAGAAACTGAAAGGAAATACATAATTTTATTTTAAATATGTTGTTTCTAATATGGAAAATGTGCACAGCTCTTACAAAAGCCTGATGTTCAACTTTTCAAGGTGACTGTAAGTGACATTTCCACAGAAAATGAGAATATATATCGTCATAATGTGTTTCTATGGTAACTATTTTTTATGCTGAAAATAAACTAATGAATCTCATAAGAAGATTGCCCTTTGTGGGCTTTGAACAAATGAGTATGTCTTTTTATTTATCAATCCTGAAAGTTCTTCAGTATCTATTTTTCTGGTCTTTGTTAATTCATAATAGCCACGGGGATGGGATTGTCTGTGGCTCTGTTTACAAAGAACCAACACATAGCTAACCTAATTAGTTAGATAAATAAGTGATCTAAGTAGGAAACAAGAGGTCAGAATTAGCTTTATTTAAGGCATACTGGTTTTCATGGCAGATGGAGATATGAAACGGTCTAGGAGTGAAAACTGGTGCTTCTAAGTGAAGGTAGAGAACCTTCTCAGTCACTGTTGTTGTTTGTTGTTGTTAGATGCCGTTTGAGTTGATTCTTCCTCATAGTGACTGCATATGACTGAGTAGAACTTCCCCATAGGGTTTTCTATGATGTCATCTTTATGGCAGCAGATCTCCAGATTTTTCTTTGCAGAGCCTCTAAGTGGGTTTGAACTACCAACCTTTCAGTTAGCAGCCAAATGTTTAACCTTTGTGCCACCAGGGCTCCTTCTCATTCACTAACAACTTATAATTTCCATACATGGTAAAATGACTGTTAATAGTTATTGATAATTATTAGTAAATAGATCAACATAAGAAACATGTGTAAGGCACTTTCAGATTTTAACTGTCAATGTCCCAAAGGCCTGGTGCCAAAGCAGTGTAGGTCACATGATCCAAAGTTCCCTTTTGCTTGAAAATGATTACATTTCTTAAATTTCACTGCCTCAAACATCATCTATAATACAAATATCCTCCAAGTCCCTTCACAACCCCAAATTTGCTTTTTGTAGCTGTGTCATGGATTGAATTGTGTACCCAAAAATGTCTGTCAACTTGGCCTGGCCATGATTCCCAGTATTGTGTGATTGTCCACATTTTGTCATCTGATGTGATTTTCCTATGTGTTGTAAATCCTATCTCTATGTTGTTAGTAAAAGGGGATTAGCTGCAGTTATGTTAATGAGGCAGGACACAATCCACAAGATTGTCTGTGTGTTGAGCCAATTGCTTTTGAGTTATAAAAGAGAGAAGGGAGCAGAAAGACATGGAGACCTCATACCACCAAGAAACAAGAGCCAGGACAATAGCAAGTCCTTTGGATCAAGGGTCCCTGCACTGAGAAGCTCCTTGACCAGGGAGGATTGATTGACAAGGACCTTCCTCCAGAGTTGACAGAGAGAGAAAGACTTCTCCTGGAGCTGGCACCCTGAATTTGGACTTCTAGTCTTCTAGACTGTGAGAGAATAAATTTCTTTTTGTCGAAGCCATCCACTTGTGGTATTTCTGTTATAGCAGGGCTAGATGACTAAGACAAGCTGCTTTAAAATAACCAAAACCTTTTGCGGTCAAATTGATTCCGACTCATAGTGACCCTATAGAACAGAATAAAACTGCCGCATAGGGTTTCCAAGGAGCAGCTGGAGGATTTGAACTGCAGAACTTTTGGTTAGCTGCTGAGCTCTTAACCACTATGCCACCAGTGCTTTAGAATATGGCCCTAAAATTCTTTGCCTTCTCTCTCATGGAGAGATGAGGACTATGGCCTCTTCCCCTGCAATCAGGATTACTTGTGACTGTTTTGACCAAAAGAGTTTGTCACAATGGATGCAGCATGTCTTTTGAAGGTGGATATTAAAAGATGAAGTATCTGTAGTTTGTTCACTAGAACACTCAGGTTTGGTGCTCTGAGCTGCCATGTAGGATATCTGATGATCCTGAGGTCTCGCAGCTGTGAGGTAGCCAAAGACACGTGGAGATGTGACATATAGGTGTTCTTGTCAGCTGTCCTACCTGAACCCAGCCTTGGTGTCTTCCCAGCCCAGATTCCAAACGTGCGCAAAAGAGCCTTTATATTATATTAGATCTCAGGCTTCAAGTCGCCACCCAACATTCCAGTCTTCCCAGCTGAATCACCAGACATTATAGAAGAGAGAAAAGCCATATCCTCTGTCTTCTGAATGAAATCCTGACTTACAAATTCTGTGAGAATAATAAAATGGTTATATTAAACTATTATTTTAAGGTAATCTGTTATTTAGAATTAGTAACTGTGTCAGATATTTGTTCCATAAATGATATTTCCAGACTTTGTGTTTTTGCCATAATAAGATGAGACTTTGATAGTCAGAAATGTGGGGGTGGGCAGGGCGCAAGAAGAGAAGGCATGTAAATCAATTTGTATTGATTTCACATAATAGCCATAAAATTCTTTGATGTGCATACCATTGAGAGCTGAAGTCTATGTCCCCTTCCCTTGAATCTCAGTAGGCTTTGACTAATAAACTACAGTGAAAATGTGACCCTGTGGTTTCTAAGACTGGGTCATAAGAATGATGACCTCTGCCTTGTTGTCTGGGTCACTTACTTCAGGTTTTCTGAGCCACCTTATAAGATGTCCAAATACGCGAGTCTACCATGCTGGAGAGGTCACACTTAAATTGACAACCCTAAGCTCCTAGCCAACAGTGAGCATCAACTAAGAGCTAAGTGACTGAGCCAGCTTGGATGTAAACTTCAATCCCAGCTCATATCTAACTGCCATGGCACAAGACCCCAAGCCACAACTTGGGTAGACACTCTAACTAGGCTCCTAGCCAAGAGCAAGCATCAACTGTCAGCTAAATTACTGAACCATCTTGGATGTAGACTTCAATAGCAGCTCAGCCATGGCATGATACATCGAGCCACACCTGCCCAGCTAAGCCCTTCCCAAAATTCTGACCTATAGAAACATGAGCATAGATAAAATACTCATAAGCTGCTAAGTTTGTGATAATTTGTTATACAGCACTCAGACAAGGAATATAATTTTTCTTTTAAAGATCTATACATATTTACTAAGGAATAATTCATACATATACAATAAAATGCATATATTTTCAGAATGCAGTTGGATGAGTTTTGACAATTGTATACACCGGTATAACCACCACCCCAGTTAGGATATAGAACATTTCTAGAAATCTTTCTGGAACCACGTGGCCCTTCACAAACAATTTTTATTTTCTATCCACCCCAACTCTATCCAGACAACTACTGTTCTGAGTTCTATTACCATAACCAACCAACCAACTTGTTGCCATCGAGTCAATTACAACTCATAGCAACCGTATAGGACAGAGTAGATCTGCCCCATAGGGTTTCCAAGGAGTGGGTGGTAGATTCGAACTGCCAACCTTTTAGTTAGCAACCAAGTTCTTAACCACTGTTCCTCCATAAAAACCGAAAAAAAAAAAAAAAAAAACCAAGCCCACTGCCATTGAGTTCATTCCAACTCATAGAGACCCTATAGAACAGAGTCCAACTGCCCCATAAGGTTTCCAAAGCTATAAATCTTATGGAAGCAGGACTTTGACATCTTTCTCCCACAGAACAGTGGTGGGTTCGAACCATGAACCTTTGGTTTAACAGTCAAGCACTTTAACCACTGCATCACCGGGGCTACTTTCTATTACCATAGAATTAGTTAAATTTGATAGAGGCTTTCTTGAACTCCAAGTCCACGTTTTACTAAATGTAAACATAGCATGTGAATAAAACCCATTATGACTCAAAAAGACCCTATACAACAGAATAGAACTGACCCATAGTGTTTTTCCAAGGCTGTAACCTTTTTGGATGCAGACTGCCACAACTTTCTCTCGTGGAACAGCTGGTGGGTTTGAACCACCAACCTTTTAATTAGCAGCTGAGCGCCATAACCACTCTGCCACTAGTATGCCGCCGGGGCTCCTTAGCATGTGAGTAGTTCTTTCTAATGATATTATTGGGAATCACGTGTGCCTTCTCCACCCTCTCTTTTGTCTACTAGCTGAATACCAACCATCCTAGGGCACAAGATGGAAAAATGCCAGCATCATGAATCACTGTGTAGGACTGGGCCACTGAACATTCACATTGGACTACTGTCTGAGCCAGAGGTAAACTTTCATTTTGTTAAGCCACCCAGATAAGGGGGGATTTATGCACTACGACATAATCTTTTCTCAACCTACATACCATACATAATAGCCTCTTAGAGTCTAGTATCTTATTATTAAAAGAAACATAAAAAATTAATAACCCCTCCTCATGAACTATGAGAAAGCAAAATCATCTTGTTGAGCCAGGGGTCAAAATAAGGAGAGCCAATTATCTGGGCCAAGAGGACTGATTTATTTGTTTAAACAGTAGGGAAGACTTTGTCCGTTTAAAGTCCATTGACTGAGGAAACCTCCCCCCTGCTATAACTTTGATAGACACCATCATTCTCTGTCTCCGTGATTCCCTTTACTATGCTTCTTTGGTTGTTTAATACCACTTCTTGTTAACTTATTTTTTAATTTAGCTATCTCAATATACTCACTGAGTTTCACTAAGTCTTGCAGAACTGGCTCTTTGATGTCTATATAGACAGTATTTGTTGTTCTAAGAGTTTTAACTTTAAAGGAACAAAAACATTTGGGAAAACTGTAGTTTTTTTTTTTTCTATAAATTATGGGATGAACTGATCTTCAGATCTTTGGGTCATCATTTCCTGTTGATTTTGCTGCAGCTCAATCTGAAGTTGTAATACTAAAATGTTTGCGTTAGCTTGTGCTGTATGTCCACAATCATCATATAAGTAGGACATGGTACATTTTTGGTTTTATTTTTCCATTTTAATTTGCTAATGCAAGAAGAGTTCAAAACCCTTCACTAAATTACTTCTAAATCTAATAATATTCCCTTAAGAAATTAGGAGTTTCTTTTTTAAATTTAAAAGGAAAGGTCAATAATAAAAGCAGAAAACACATTCTCCCTACTAATAAATAAGATTTGAGAATGATTACCTCACTTGAATTTGCTGTTTCATATAATTCAAAATATTATTTGATAAGTCTTCATGCTTTTTCTTTCAAAGAAATATTTTATTTAATGTAAATTAATGGTATTTAAAAATAGGTTTATATTTAGTTTACCAGGAGATACTTCTTAACAACAAAAGAATTCTTTAAATTTTTAGGCCAATAAAAAATACTTTTTTTGTTTATTATTTCTCATTAAACAATTAATACACATATTGTTTTGTGACATTGGTTTCCCACCCTCAGGACATGTCAACACTTTCCCCTTCTTGACGTTGGTTTCCCTGTTACCAGCTTTCCTGTCCCCTCCTGTCTTCTCGTCCTTGCCCCTGGGCTAGGGTGCCCATTTAGTCTCGTTTTGTTTTATGGGCCTGTCTAATCTTTGGCTGAAGGGTGAACCTCAGGAGTGACTTCAGTATTGAGTTAAAAGGGAGTCCGGGGGCCATACTCTTGGGGTTTCTCCAGTCTTTGTCAGACCAGTAAACCTGGTCTTTTTTTTTTTTTTTCGGTGAGTTAGAATTTTGTTCTACCTTTTTCTCCAGCTCTATCCTGGACCCTCTATTGTGATCCCTGTGAGAGCAGTCATTGGCAGTAGCCGGCATCATCTAGATGTACTTGACTAAGTTTGATGGAGGCAGTGTTACTTGCGGTCCATTCATTTTTATTTTTTTAGACCTTGTAATCATGATGTATTTGTATCAGAGACAGTGCGCTATCCAAAAAGGATTTGTGCTCGCTTTCCATAGCATAGAGTTGTTGCTGTACATCTCTAACTGGATGACCCAAGAGCTCCACAAATACAACATGTCTAAAATATAATCTGGAATTTAAAAAATCCAAAATAACAGTATTATGGTTGTATAATATCTAGAGTTAATTGCATGAGTAGTTATGAGAGTAGATAAAATCTTCTAAAATTTTGAAAATATTTATGATGGCCATGTCCCCCCATTTATTCCTCACCAACATTTTATTTTGATAAATGTCAAATCTACAGATAGAATTCAAGAAGCATAAAATGAACTCCGTAGAGTTGTCAGCTAGATTGACCAGTTGTTAATATTTTGCCGTATCTGTGTTATCACACACAGATACATACCTTTTTTTTTCCTGAAACATATGAAGGATACTGAGAAATCATGTAATTTTATGTCTAAATATTTTAGCAAGTATCTCCTAAGAAAATTACATAAACACATTCTTCTATACAAACACAGTACTATTTGTCACATTTAGAAAACATCACATTAACAGTGCTATTTTCTAATACATCTTCGATAAGCAAATTTATCAATTATCTCAATAATTTTCATTATAATCTGTAAAAATAAACCCAAGATGTAAAGATCATCTGTTGCATTTAGTTTTCATGACTTTTTAGTTTTTTTTTAATCTAGGACAGTTCATCTTTTTTTTTTTTTTTTAATGACAGAGCAGTGAATAATTGAGGTATTTTACAGAATGCAGTTTCCATTTATTTGTTTATTTATCCTGATTAGATTTAGGTTGAATATTTTTTTTTGTTTTTCCAATAATATAAACAGGTAACGAATTTTTTATTTTTCAGTGCTTGTATCATAGGAACCACATTATCAATTTTCCCCATCTTTGACATCTTTACTCTCAAAACTAATTGAGACAAAGGATTTTTTTCTTCCAGACAGGATTTTTTTTTTTTTTTTAGTTTTCTACCAGACGTCACCTAAGGTCTCTAGCGGTCCTGGACCAAGGCTCTGGGGTTATCTGATCTCCTTAGATGATCTGACAGAGTGGAGTGTTTACCCATTCCTGAGTACATCCCTTCAGGAGTTCTGCCCATAGCAGCTATGTCACACTGGTCTTCCACATTGAGCTAGTCCTTCAATCCCACCTACTCTTCTAGGAACTAGAATTCACTCGGAATGGCTGCTAACATTTCAAATGTTATTTTAAACTAGCAAGGCAAAAGCAGGGAATAAATAAAGCCAGAGAGTGGGGGTGACTTTTCAATGTCTCCATCCTCATGTCCTCAGGAGTCTGCTCTGATCCCCAAGCTTGCTAACGGAGCTCCTTCAGTCCCACAGGCAAAACACCTTAGGGTTGGACCCAGCTCAATTTCAGGTATTTGTGTTTTTACACTCTCAATGACACTGGAGTAATTACTAGCTGTTTTATTAGGTTTTTGATGCAGCTGAGTCTTGTGCCATTGTTCCTGGTGTTTTTTTAAGTATATCTTTAGAGGGATCACTTAGGCCACCATTACTAAAACAAAACAAAGCAAACAAACAAAAAACACTTACTGATCTTTTTTTTAATTCCTTGTTTTCAACTTTATCTTTTTTCAATTTATCTTTTAGATACAACGAATTGTTTATTTATTTATTTATTTTGTCTTCCATGCCTTCTGTTCTTCTCAATTCTCTTCTATTTGTATTTTTATGGTGTTTATCTCTAATGATAGTCTTTTTAACCTATGCTATTATTGTTTTTTCTATCTTTGCTCCAAATAAGACAACTTCATAACACAATAAAATTACTTCCCTCTGTTCTCCACTCACCAAATTTAAGCTCCATACTGCACTGTAGTCTGAGAAATCAATTCAGTGGGTCAAACCAGTGAAAAAGAAGCATATCAAGATAACAATTTTAGAGCGCAGCATAGATTAAAAAGGCAAATATTGTGTTATAAAAATGTTTTTATTCATATACTATCTTAGTTTCTTAGTGCTACTATAATAGAAATAGCACAAGTGGGTGGCTTTAATGAACAAGAATTTACTTTCCACAGTTTAGGAGGCTAGAAGTCCAAATTCAGGAAACCAGCTCTAGGAGAAGGCTCTCTCTTTCAGCTCTTGGGAAAATCCTTGTCTCAGCTTCTCTAGCATTCTTCCCAGAGTTCCTTGGAGATCACCTTGTGACATCTATCTGTTTTTTTCCATTTGTGCTTACTTGCTTCAGTGCCTAATCTGCTCTTTGATATCTCAAAAGTGATTGCTTTAAAACACACCCTGCACTAATATGGTCTCATTAACCTAACAAAGAAAGCCCTATTCCCAAATGGAAATACATCTACATGTATCAGGGGTTAGGATTCCAACACATATTTTGGGGGGACACAGTTCAATCCATCGCATATACATGTACCCACATGCATACACACAGTCACTACATAAATACTGACTATGGAAAAATATACAAAATACGTATGTGTATGTCCTGGGTGTGGATATTGTCCTATCACTGACAGTGCTGTACTTTAGGATAGATATTGAAATGTTCTTTTTGATGATGAATGCAACACCATTCCTCTTCAAGTTGTCGTTCCCAGCATAGTAGACCTTATGATTGTCCAATTCAGAATGACCAGTACCAGTTCATTTCAGCTCACTAATGCCTAGGATATTGATGTTTATGCATTCCATTTCATTTTTGACAATTTCCAATTTTTCTAGATTCATACTTCTTACGTTCCACTTTCCGATTATTAATGGATGTTTGCAGCTGTTTCTTCTCGTTTTGAGTCATGCCACATCAGCAAATGAAGGTCCTGAAAGCTTGACTCCATCCATGTCATTAAGGTCCACTCTACTTTGAGGAAGCAGCTCTTCCCCAGTCGTCTTTGGAATGCCTTCCAACCTGGGGGGCTCATCTTCCTGCTCTATATCAAAGTTCCGCTGCTATTCATAAGGTTTTCACCAGCTAATTCTTTTCAAAAGTAGACTGCCACGTCCTTCTCCTAGTCTGTCTTAGCCTGGAAGCTCAGCTGAAACCTGTCCTCCATGGATGGCCTTGCTGGTATCTGAATACTGGTGGCATAGCTTCCAGCATCACAGCAACACTCAAGCCTCCACAGTATGACAAATTTACGCACCAACCACTGAGGTCAAAGATGAAAAATTGAAGATTTTTACCAGCTTCTGCGGTCTGAAATTGATTGAACACACAATCAGGATGCATTGCTAATTACTGATGATTGGAATTGAAAGTTGGAAACAAAGAAGAAGGACTGGTAGTTGGAAAATATGGCCTTGGTGATAGAAATGATGCCAGAGATCCCATGATAGAATTTTGCAAGACCAACTTCTTCATTGCAAATACCTTTTTTCACCAACATCAATGGCGACTATACACATGCACCTCGCCAGATGGAATACACAGGAGTCAAATCGACTACATCTTGGAAAGAGACAATGGAAAAGCTCAATATCTTCAGTCAGAACAAGGCCAGGGAGGGGCCAAATGTAGAACAGACCATCAATTGCTGACATGCAAGTTCAAGTTGAAACTGAAGAAAATTAGAACAAGTCCACGAGAGCCAAAGTACACCCTTGAGTATATCCCACCTGAATTTAGAGACCATTTCAAGAACAGATTTAGTGAATTGAACACTAATGACCGAAGACCAGACAAGTTGTGGAATGACATTAAGAACATCATACATGAAGAAAACAAGAGGTCATTAAAAAGACAAGAAATAAAGAAAAGACCAAAATGGATGTCAGAAGAGTCTCTGAAACTTGCCCTTGAATGTCAAGTAGCTAAACCAAAAGGAAGAAACGATGAAGTAAAAGAACTGAACTGAAGATTTCAAAGAGCAGCTCCCAAAGACAAAGTAAAGTATTATAACGACATGTGTAAAGAGCTGGAGGTAGAAAACCAAAGGGGAAGAACACACTCGGCATTTCTCAAGCTGAAAGAACTAAAGAAAAAATTGAAGCCTCCAGTTGCAATAGTGAAGGATTCTGTGGGGAAAATATTAAATGATGCAGGAAACATCAAAAGAAGATGAAAGGAATACACAGAGTCATTATATCAAAAATAATTGGTCGATGTTCAACCATTTCAAGAGGTAGCATATGATCAGGAACTGATGGTAGTGAAGGAAAAAGTCTAAGCTGCACTGAAGGCACTGGTGAAAAACAAGGCTCCAGGAATTGATGGATTATCAGTTGAGATGTTTCAACAAATGAATGCGGCGCTGGAAGTGCTCACTTATCTATGCCAAGAAATTTGGAAGACAACTACCTGGTCAACAGACAGGAAGAGATCCATATTTCTGCCTATTCCCAAGAAAGGTGATCCAACTGAATGCAGAAATTATCGAACAATATCATTAATATTACATGAAAGTGAAATTTTGCTGAAGATCATTGAAAAGTGGCTGCAACAGTATATTGACAGGGAACTGCCAGAAATTCAGGCCAGATTCAGAAGAGGACATGGAACCAGGGATACCATTGTAGATATCAGATGGATCCTGACTGAAAGCAGAGAATACCAGAAAGATGTTTACCTGTGTTTTACTGACTATGCAAAGGCATTCGACTGTGTGGAGCATAACAAATTATGGATGACATTGCAAAGAATGGGAATTCCAGAGCACTTAATTGTGCTGATGAGTAACCTATACATAGACCAAGAGGTAGCTGTTCGAACAAAAAAGGGGATACTGCATGGTTTAAAGTCAGGGAAGTTGTGCGTCAGGGTTGTTTCCTTTCACCATACCTATTCAATCTGTGTGCTGAACAAATAATCTGAGAAGCTGGACAATATGAAGAAGAACGGGGCATCAGGACTGAAGGAAGACTCATTAACAACCTTCGTTATGCAGATGACACAACCTTGCTTGTTGAAAGTGAAGAGAACTTTAAGCACTTACTGGTGAAGATCAAAGACAACAGCCTTCAGTATGGATTACACCTCAACATAAAGACAACAAAAGTCCTCACAATAAGCAACATCATGATAAACAGAGAAAGTGTTGAAATTGTCAAGGATTTCATTTTACTTGGATCCACAATCAACGCCCATGGAAGCAGCAGTCAAGAAATCAAAAGATGCATTGCATTGGGCAAATCTCCTTCAAAAGACCTCTTTAAAGTGTTGAAAAGCAAAAATGTCACATTAAAGACTAAGGTGCGCCTGACCCAAGCCACGTTATTTTCAGTCTCTTCATATGCATGTGAAAGCTGGACGATGATTAAGGAAGACTGAAGAAGAATTGATACTTTTAAATTATGATGTTGGTGAAGAATGTTGAAAATACTATAAACTGCCAGAAGAATGAACAGATCTGTCTTGGAAAAAGTACTGCCAGAATGCTCCTTAGAAGGGAGGATGCTGAGACTTTGTCTCATGTACTTTAGACATGTTATTAGGAGGGACCAGTGCCTGGAGAAGGACATCATGCTTGGTAAAGTAGAGGGTCAGCAAATAAGAGGAAGATCTTCAATAAGATGGATTGACACAGTGGCTGCAACAATGCGCTTAAGCATAACAACAATTGTGAGCCTGGCACAGGACCGGGCAGTGTTTCATTCTGTAATACACCGGGTCGCTACGAGTCCGGAACCGACTCAATGGCACCTAACAACAACAACAACATGTCCTGGGTCACAGTTTAAAAAAAAAGTTGGAATTTCACTAGTTTACTGTCTTGTCTTACTCTTTTGATGGATATATCTTTTTATGTCCCTTTAGTTCGAAGACAATAGTACAATGTGCTAAAATTATCCATTTTATACTGAGAAGACACATGTTATTTTGTCTCCTTGATAAAATTTTCCTTTTTCTGGGTATGTTCTTCAAGGCCTTAAAAAAAATGATATTCGTAGGATGAAATATCTGAGGTTTTCTATGAATGAAAACATCTTTATTGTACTATCAAATTTAAATGACAGATTTAAATTCTATATTTGATTTAATTTTTCTTTGACACTTTGAATATATTACTTCAGAGTATTTTTGCCTCCAGTGTTATATTAACCAGTTCATTGTCAACATGATTTTGTTCTTGGTTTTCAGATTTTTCTTTCTGTAGTGTATAGATTTTTTCTTCTTTATTTTCAGGGATATACATTAGCACATTTCTAAACTGCCCCCCGAACCATTCTTTGAACTTAGTACTTGACCTTCTCTACCCCAGGCTGCCGAATCTCTCCACATCAGTTTGCAAATTTATTTATCTCTGTAGGAGTTCCTATAGGTTTTATATTATTTTTCAAGACTCATATTTTCTTCCTTCCTATTTTTTTTCTAAGACAGAGGAAATGTACAGTCTATGCTTGTTTACTATCTTGTCCAAATAATATCATGCATACTTTTAATCCACCTAAGCTTCTAGCAAAAGCAAATATACTCACCCTCTCAGTTTTCTCAGTCAATTCCCAACTCAATGAAGTTTATCTTTCTTCTTATCTATTATAATGAAACTATTCTTCTTAATCTCCTCAGAGACATTCACGTTGCTGAACTTAACATAGTTCAACTTTTTATTTCTCAGCTTATTGGTCTTACCATTTCATGTACAATGTCAACCACTTAATTATCTTGTTTTATTACTGGCTTGGGTTCTAAAATACCTTTTGTTATTTGTCCATATTCTATTTTTCTCAAACCACAATTTCTCCCCCTTCTAATTTCTATTTTCCCTTAGCCTTAGATATTGGTGTTACCAAGACTACACGTAATTTATGCATAATTAGTATATAATAGATATTAAATCTGTCTCTTTAACTTAGAAGAAACACTCAGTTGTGTTCTGTAGTCATATATCCATTTACTTACCTGGCCTCTCCACTGGCATATCTCATAGCATTACCAATTCAACATATCAAAAGCTAAAGTCATCATGGTGTCCCTACATGCCATCCTGATCCCAGGTATTCTATCTTGGCAAATTATTTTTTCATCATTTCCCTTTCCTAAGCCATAATATGCAGAGTCTTCCTGGTATCCCCTTGTGCCTTATCCTCTTTTGAAATTCCTATACTCCATTCATATTCAATCCATCATTATGCTTTGATTCTGTCTTCTTAGTACTTCTTGAGTCTAGATCTTTTTCCTCATTCTCCTAATCCATTTTTTAATTCTGTCGCACATTAACTTTCACTTGAACAATTGGAATGGTCTCTCTTCTGGCCTAATTACCTGTGGGTACAACCTTCTCCAATATATCCTCAACCCTGGCAACTTAATCCTAACAACATAATTCCCCTATTCAAGGCATCTAACAACTCCCTGGAAAACACTGAAATTACTTGTAGTGTATACAAGTCTAAAAACTGGCTTCTATTCACACAATCTACTATATCACCCTGTAAATTTATAATCTGTTATTACCGACATATTTGTACTTCCCTGATCTCACCTTCTGTCTGTGATACCTCAGTGTTTTATCACATGGTCATCTCTGATAGTCTTTGGAATATCCTGACTTTGCTTTCCTGTCTTGCCTATTCCTTCTTAAGATCTCACCGTCAATAGTATCTACTCTGTTAAATCTTCCCTGAATCTCAGAAATCGTAGATGTTACTGCTCTTATGCTCTACTGTATTTTGTACTTAAAGTATATTATAATTGTCTCCATGTATGTTTACTTATTAATGTGACAATTCCTTTAGGATACGGTTAATAATGGAAACTATGGTATAGTATGTTTTGAAATTAAATTCCTGGAACACAGTGAGCACAATATAAGTATTAGATATTAATATAATTACTCTAGTCATATTGATCGATTTACAGATTTACTATTCTTAAATGTAATGACCCTACTGAAATCAATGCTGTAACTCTTTGCTGTTGAGTCGATTACAACTCTTAGCAACCCTATAAAACAGAGTAGAACTGCCCCATAGGGTTTCCAGGAAGCACCTGGTGTACTTAAACTGCCAACCTTTTGGTTAGCAGCCATAGCTCTTAATGACTATGCCACCAGGGTTTCCTAAAACCCATTGCTGTTGAGTCTATTTCAACTCACAGACACCCTATATAGGCCTTCAATAATAATACATTGAATTGATGAATATATTTGGGAATTAGTTCTCCAACTCTCTGTTGTGCACTTTGTTAAATTAGGAGGGCAATTCCCCAAGACTTGTGTAATTGTCTCTGTCACTGACAGAGCTGAGAATATATACAGATACATGCAAACATACACAAACATGCAATTATATGCATACTCCTAAACTGTGTTGATGAAAAAAATACAAAACTGCTGTTCTTCAATATTAAGTTTACTTAAAACATTTTAGTGGAAATTTCTTAAAATATAGGTTATCTCACTTGCATGTAAAATTGATGAGTGAGAAAGTTTAACTGTGAAATTTGATGAAGATATACTTTGATTCCATGTCAGTTATTCTTAGTGTTGACTAAAGTGTTACATCACCCCTAAATACTTACCCCCTCTGTGGGGGACACAGTTGCTGGATAGGTCTATGGGAGAGGAACACAGTTTTCTCCCACAAGGCCAGGAAAACATTTTGGTTCAGAAATTCACTCAAATGACATGTAGAATCCCCTAAATTACAGGGTCCCCTCATTAACAGGGTCCCAAGGGGGGGGGGAAAGCTGTCCTTCTTTATAGATAAAAACCTCCGTCAAATACCTAGTTACCTATCCAAACTTCGTCTTCCCACTGATTATTTATGTTGAGATACCTGTATAATTTCAAATGTTCATTGGCCAGTTTTTTAAATATTATTTTAATATCATATTGAAACACTAACATTTCTTCTAGCATTACTCATATTTATTTTTTCCATATTCTACATGTCATGGATTAAATAATTCTTCCTGAAATTCACATCTGCCTGGGTTCTCAGAATGGGAATTTATTTGGAAGTAGTGTCTTCACAGAAAGATTAGTTAAGGGTATCGAGATGAAATCACCATAGATTTAGGGTGGGCCTAAGTTTATGACCGGTGTCCTTATAAGAAGAGGAGAGAGCACAGAGACACACAGAAGATAGTCATGTGAAGATGGAGGCAGAGATGGGAGTCAGGTTGCCACAAATCGAGGAATGCTAGGAGCCACCAGAAGTTGGAAAAGGTAAGGAAGGATCTTCCAGTAGAGTCTTTGGAGGGGGCTTGGCCCTGCTGACACCTTGATTTTGGAATTCTGGCCTCCCGAACTGTGTGACAGAGTACATTTCTGTGCTTTTAATCAAACCACGTTGTGCTAATTTGTTATGGCAGCACTGGGAAACTAATACACTATGACTTCTTTGTCTAAAATGTTTATGGATGGTAAGTATATTACAAGCACTTCCCTTAACCACATCTCATTTAATTTTCATAATCTTGCTAGTTAGGTAAACCAGGAGTAACCATCTTTACAAAACTCTAAAATGTAGAAGTTCATGGTAAACAATAAAGAAGGTGACAATGGTCTGGATAACCAGTAAAGATGGGGAGCATTTTTATTAAAAAGTCATACTTTTATCTATAGCTAAGTGAATCCTACAAATCAATTCTTGAAAAATAGTGACTTTTTTTGGGGGGGGTAGTAGATTTGGGGATATTTAAAGAAACTTTCATCTTATTCTTTTGTTGTCTGTGTACTCCAGATTCACTGTGATTCTGGAATGTTCAATTTTTAACTCTGTCTTTTTTTTAAATTACACCTCAGCCATAGGCTACTTTTGTTCATTTTCCTTGTGTCATTTAGTTTCAAAAGTTCTTACTGGTTACCAAGGTTTTGTTTTTAATATATTTGCAAAGTGTAGATCCATTTACCTCCAGCATTGTTACCTCTGAGCAGCTGAGAGAGTAGAAAAATACTGACTCAGTATTCCAAAATCATATGCATCAAGCTCACTTCATTCTGTTTATTTTTTTCTGGGATGTTCACTGTGAAAAAAACACTACATTTTGTGGGTCTTGAAGGAAAATTTTCTAAAATATACTCTCAGTGGATTTTTAATAAAGAAGTATAAAATGCACTTGTAGCATGGACTTTTTCTTAGAATTGCCTCGCAGGAAGAGAAAAATGGCAAACCAGAAATAAGAAATGACAAAAGTCCTAGAATTTAGAGAATTATATAGTGCATTAGAATCCAGTTTTTATTATTATCTAGAGTTTCTTCCGATAGTCCTGATGCAACAAAGATGTATGATGATCTGTAGTATACCGAACACTGATTACTGAGAACTATGGGGATATAGCAGAAGTTAGCAAAAATTTGAACTCACTCACAGTGCTTGATAGGATTAAACTTATGTTTTCCTGACTGAAGAAAAACTACAATTTGTTCTTCCTCTTTCAAATCCTTAGAACTAATGAAATGATGGTTTAAAAAAAAATCAATAACCATCTTGGAAATAAGAGGAAACCTCGAGAATGAGAAAATATTAGAAAATCCTGTGAAGTAGGATCAGAACAGAATGGAGAAAACTCAGCTCAGATGTGCATAAGAAAGTATTGCTGCAAAAACAGTACCAGGAAAAAGAGAGCACCATGACTAAATGATGGGACCAGTTGCAAATGTAGATCCATGTGTAATTAACAGGATGATTAACTGGAACATTAGGGAAGTGAAGTCACACCCTTGAAACACTTCTCAACACTCACACCAAAGTGGTCTTGGACCATTTGGCAATGCCAGTTGTGTCTGTCTACCAATATAAGCAACATATAAGTGAAGAAGGACAGTACCTTGAATTTCTGGGATTACATATAAGAAGAGGTGCACTCAGACTCCAACTATAAGCAGGTGAAATGACTTGCTACCATCAATCTCTTTGTAATGGCTGAAGACACCATATTATGAGCAGCCCTCTACATACTCCCCCTCCAATACACATGCACACATAATGCAAAGAGATGCAGCAGTTGATGAAACAGGGACCTTCAGCTACAAAGATAAGCACATGACCAGACATTTGTGGAAATGTGAGCTTACCAGACATTTAGGGAAAGCCCACACCAAAGAAAGTAAACAAACTCAATAAACGTAAGAACATACATGTGAGGAAACATAAAACTGTGAAAGTATAACAGAACCCAACACTGTATTAATTTAATATTCTCAGGAAAATGTGAAAAGACATCAAATTCATACAAAAGATTCACTTAGTGATCAAGAAAACTTGAATTATGAGAATTGAAAAAGAGAATGAAGAACTCAGAAGAGTAAATTAAAACTCTTTCCAATCAAGCAGAAGTAGGCTCACAAAATTCAGCAAAAAAAGGATAAGCGAAAATAAAAAATTATGAAAGAGACAAGAAGGATAAATCTAGGGATTCTAAACATATCTAAGATGCTTCAGGAGAAAATAAAGAAATGATTGAAGAAGAGGGATATCCAGAAACAAAGTGAAAGATAAATTCTCAGGATTGATGAAAGACGTGGATCATCTAGAAGGGTTCATCAAGTGCCAAGAACAATAAAACACAGGAATACACAGGCACATACATGTAGACATACCTATTAAACGCCTTGTAATAGTATCTAAACTACCAAAGAAGATAGAAAATCCTAAACTTTTGAGCAAAAGAGGGACAGTAAAAATATATATATAATGAAATAAATAAAACAAAATGCAAAAACAAAAATACTACAAATGAATGGGTGTTAGTTTGCTATTAGACCTCTTGTCCACAATATTCTTACCACAAAGTCAACGGAGCGATAGATTTATATTTGTAAGGGAAAATTACTCTCAACCTGTCTACGCACTAAGTAATATCAAGACATTTCAGACTTGCAAGGATTCTGAAAGACTACATCACGAAGACCTTATCTGAAAATGTTATTAGAAGATCCATTCTAACAATTCCAAAATATGACCCTTGGAGGAAGAAGAGGGATGAAAGAAGTAATGGTGAGTAAGCATTATGGGATAAATAAACACACCGGTCACAGAATATGATCACTACAGCAAAAACTAAGTAATGTTAGAGGAGAATTAAGTATCATAGTTCAAGAGCTGAATCTAATAAAGTTATACCAAACTTTGTACATAGTAAAAACTTTTATTCAAGTACATGGAACACATAAAAATGATTACCTACTAAAGCACAAAAAGGAAATAAAACGCTACTTTAATGTTGATATTAATGTTGATATTATGCTGGGCATGTTCAATGACTAAAATGCAATAAATATAGAGATCAATAATAAAAAACATCTAAAAATGTGTATACCTGCAAATTAACATAAACATACGTATATATTCACAGATACCACATGAGTTTTAGTTCAAAGATGGACATTTAATTGGAAAATTACAATGACACAAAATGGGTGCTTTCTGCTATAATAAAAGTGTATTCATTAGAAAAAAGAAATATTGAAAATATAGAAAATAATCTTTTGTCTTCAATAAGCTAGAAAAAATAACACATACTCAAAATGAATAGAAAGAAGGAATAAAAGATAAAACCTAAAATGAATATAAGGAAGGACTTAAAAATAATAATAAAATTTAAAAAATTAAAAATGATTGTTAGTAGAGTTAATCAACAGAAGCAAAATCTGTTTCCTTGAAAATAGCAAAAACAAATCTTTGCCAAAGATTATTTCAAAAATAGAAAATGCCAAACTAATAGTGATAATTTTAAAAGGGCGTATAACTATAGATTAAGAAAGGATTTTTTTTTAAATCTAAGAGAATACAATAAACAGCTTTGTGCAAAATAACCTAGTGAAATAAATAATGTTCTAAGAAAATATAAACTTTCAAATTGTCTCAGTAAAAAAATGGAAAACCTAAATAGATGAATAGTATAGAATACACTAAAACAGTAATAAAAAATCTACCTCCTGAAAGAAAACAGATGCAGATATTTCAAAAGCAGGTTATATCAAGCTCTCAAGGAACAAATAACATCTACCTTATATTAAAAACTGTTTACAACATATAAAAAAGGTGGGAAGCTCTCCAAGTCATTTTTGCGAAGCTTGTATAAAGACCACTTTACTGTTGTCTTGAGACTTTCACAGAGCTGAAGAACGATAGCTGCCAAACTGTCCCTGCAGAACATGCTGAGATACTGTGAACCCTGGTGAAATCTTTAGTCTATCATCCACCTTAAAGCTTTAAAATTGCAGGTGAGTAGATTGATCAGATACTTTCCCTAGTGAGAACTCCTTTGAGAGAGTTGTTATTCTGTCCCCTCATCCCTCCCTTCCCAGTGAAGAAAGCTTCAGATGACTATTTCAGAGCCTACTGTGGGCAGGCTGCACATTGGAGGACTCAGGAGACTGGTACCTGGGTTCTAAAAATTAGTGAGGTGAGGACTCATGAATTTCCCCGTGGGTTGAATGGACCCAAGAAAGATAGCCCAACCCTAGCAGGCCTGAACCATTCATGAAGTCATCTGGAGGAGTGAGGTACCTACAAGAGACCATACGGAGAGGAAGGATTGCTAGAAGCCAGGGCTATCCGTTAAGGATCCAGCCAAGAGAGTGGTGTTGTTGTTAGTTGCCGTCCAGCTGGCGACCTCATGTGTCGCAGAGTATAACTGCTCCATAGAATTTTCAAGGCGGTGACCTTTTGGAAGCAGACTTGACAGTTACTGATTTTTCGTATTCATGCATAGAGTCTGTGTGTGTGTGTGTGTGTGAATATGGCAGTGAGTAAAGAACAATTAAAATTAGTGAGAAGAGGGAGGATTATTCAGCAAATAATGCTAACACAGTTTGATATTTATAGGCAAACAATAAAATTAGATGTATATCCCATTTACTGAAGTTCCATATAGAATAAAAGCATAAACATAAATAACAGAGCCATAAAAATATTAAAAGAAAATACGACTTTTGGGCAGAGAAAGATTTTGTAAACAAAACACATAAACACCATAAATTAAAGTAATTGTAAATTTACCTTACTGAAATTTTAAAGTTTCTATAAGACAAAAGACCAATTAACTAGAGTAAAAGGAAACGGTAGACTAAGAGAATACATTAATAATCTAAATAAATCTAAAAATTACTCTCCAGAATACAAAAAGTAACCCTAAAAACAAGAAATACAAGCAAGCCAACAGACACTTGGATAATGTCTATGAACTGGCAATTAACAGAAGAGGAAGTAAAAATGGCTAAGAACCTCAGAAAAACATTAACTTTAATAGTATTTAGGTAAATGCTAATTAAGACGAACGAATGAACAAACAAAAAATACCAAATTTCAAGTTGCTGAGAGTTCAGATAGGCTTGTGTTCTTACCCTATAACAACAAGAGTAAATTTATTCAGCAACTTAGTGGGAAAGAGATTTGGCAGAATTTAGTAAATAATATATTTTTAAAAAATGCGTATGGCCTGTAACCCAATAATTCAGATTTTGTGTAGCTACTTTCATTTTTCAGGACACCATGTTCAGTAAAGCAGAAGATCAAAGAAAAGGAGGAAAACCCTCCATGAGATATGAGATGGATTTACGGGGTGGCTGCAACAATAGGTGCAAACATACTAAAGATTGTGACCTTGGTGCAGGAAGGGACAATGTTTCTTGCTGTTATACATAAGGATGCCATGTGTCAGAGCTGGCTGGATGGCAACTAACAACAACAACAACTTTCAAACACGTAATAAGATACAAAGCATACTTTGTTGTTGTTATTAGGTGCCATCCATTCGTTTCCAACTAACAGTGACCCTGCGTACAACTGAAACACTGCCCAGTCCTGCACCATCATCAAAATCATTGTAATGCTTGAGCTCATTGTTGCAGCCACTGTGTCAATCCATCTTATTGAGTGTTTTCCTCTTTTTCCCTGACTCTACTTTACCAAGCATAATGTCCTTGTCCACGAACTAGACCTTCCTGATAGCATGTCCAAAGTACATAAGACTAAAGTGTCGCCATTCTTGCTTATAATGAGCAATCTGGCTGTACTTCTTCAAACACAGACCTGTTCCTTCTTCTGGCAGCCCATGGTATATTCAGTATTCCTTGCCAATACCAACATTGAAAGGTGTCAATTCTTTTTAGGTGTTCCTTATTCATTGTCCAGCTTTCGCATGCATATGAGGCAATTGAAAGCACCATGGCTTGCATCAGGCACACCTTAGTCCTCAAAGTGACATCTTTGCTTTTAAACACTTTAAAGAGAACTTTTGCAGCAGATTTGCCCAAAGCAATATGTCATTTGCTTTTTTGACTGCTGCTTCCATGGGCATTGATTGTGGATCCAAGTAAAATGAAATCCTTGACAAATTCAAACTTCTCTGTTTATCACGATGTTACTTATTGGTCCAGTTGTGAGGATTTTTGTTTTCTTTATGTTGAGGTGAAATCCATACTGAAGGTTGTGGTCTTTGATCTTCATCAGTAAGTGCTTCAAATCTTCTTCATTTTCGACAAGCAAGGTTGTGTCATCTGCATATCCTGATGCCGAGTTCCTCTTCATACAATCCTCAAATTACTTGCTCAGCATAAGATTGAATAAGTATTGTGAAAGGATATAACCCTGACACACACCTTTTCTGACTTTAAATCATGTAGTATCCCCTTCTTCTGTTTGGACGACTCCCCTTTGGTATATATAGTTTCCACATGAGCACAATTAAGTGTTTGGGATTACAATTCTTCCCAACAATGTCTATAATTTGTTATGATCCACACAGTTAAATGTCTTTGCAAAGTCAATAAAACACAAGTAAATGTCTTTCTGGTGTTCTCTGCTTTCAGCTAAGATCCATCTGACGTGAGCAAAGATATCTCTTGTTCCAAGTCCTCCTCTGAATCCAGCTTGAATTTCTGGCAGTTCCTTGTCAATGTACTGTTGCAGTTTTTTTAGAATGATCTTCCTTCAGCAAAATTTTACTTGCATGTGATATTAATGATATAGTTCGATAATTTCTGTTGAATCACTTATCTTTGGAATGGGCACAAAATATGGATCTCTTCCAGTCAGCTGGCCAGGTAGCTGTCTTCCAAATTTCTTGGCATAGACTAGTGAGCACCTCCAGCATTGCATCTGTTTGTTGAAACATCTCAGTTGGTATTCCATCAATTCCTGGAGCCTTGTTTTTTGTCAATGCTTTCAGTGCAGCTTGGACTTCTTCCTTCAACGCCATTAGTTCTTGATGATATGCTACCTCCTAAAACGGTGGAACACTGAACATTTCTTTTTGGTACAGTGATTTTGTGTATTTCTTTCATCTTCTTTTGATGCTTCCTGTGTCCTTCAATATATTCCCCGTAGAGTCCTTCAATATTGCAACTCGAGGCTTGCATTTTTTCTTCAGTTCTTTCAGCTTGTGAAATGCAAAGCATGCTCTTCCCTTTTGATTTTCTAACTCCAGGTCTTTGTACATTTTTTAATAATACTTTACTTTGTCTTCTCAAGCAGCCCTTTGAAATCTTCTGCTCAACTCTTTTACTTTATCATTTCTTCAGTTCTCTTTAGTTATTTTATATTCGAGAGCAAGTTTCTGTGTCTCTTCTGACATCCATTTTGGTCTTTTCTTTCCTGTCTTTTTAATGATCTTTTGCTTTCTTCATGTATGGTGTCCTTGATGTCATCCCACAAATCATCTGATCTTTAATCATTAGTGTTGAATGTATCAAATCTATTCTTGAAATAGTTTCTACGTTCAGGTAGGATATACTCAAAGTCATATTTTGACCTTCGTGGACTAGCTCTAATTTTCTCAGCTTCAGTTTGAACTTGCATATGATCACTTGATGGCCTGTTCTGCAGTCGGCCCTGGGCTTGTTCTGACTGATGATATTGAGCTTCTGCATCATCTCTTTCAACAGATATAGTTGATTTGATTCCTATGTATTCCTTCTGACACAGTCTATAATCACCTTTTATGTTGTTCAAAAAAGATATTTCCAATGAATAAATCATTGTCTTTTAAAATTCTATCATGCGATCTCCAGTGTTGTTTCTATCATTGAAGCCATACTTTCCCACTATTGATCCTTCTTTGTTTCTAACTTTTGCATTCCAATCACCAGTAGTTGTCAATGCATCTTGATTGCATGTTTGATCAATTTCAGACTGCAGAAGTTGTAAAAATCTTCAATTTCCTCATCTTTGGCATTAGTGGTTGATGTGTGAATTTGAATAATAGTTGTATTAACTGGTCTTCCTTTAGGTGTATGGATATTTTCCTATCACTGAGAGCATTGTACTTCAGGATAGATCTTGAAATGTTCTTGTCGATGATGAATGTCACACCATTCCTCTTCAATTTGTCATTCCCGGCATAGTAGACCATATGATTGTCTGATGCAAAATGGCCAATACCAGTCCATTTCAGCTTACTAATATCTAGAGTATCAATCTGTATGCATTTCATTTCATTTTTGATGACTTCCAATTTTCATAGATTCCTATTTTTGTACATTCCACTTTCTGATTATCAATGGATGTTTGCAGGTGTTTCCTCTCATTTTTAGTCATGTCCATCAGCAAATGAAGCTGATGAAAGCTTTACTCTATCCAAGTCATTAAGATCAACTCTACTTTGAAAAGGCAACTCTTCCATAGTATTATTTTAACTGCCTTCCAACTTAGCAACTCATATTCTGGCACTTTACCAATGTTCCGTTGTTATTCAGAAGGTTTTCACCTGCCAATTTTTTAGAAGTAAACTGCCAGGTCCTTCTACCTAGTCTACCTTAGTGTGGAAGCTCTGCTGAAACCTATCCACCATGGGTGGCCTTGCTGGTATTTGAAATGCTGGTGTCATAGCTTCCAGCATCACAGCAACATGCAAGCCACCACAGTCCCACACACTGACATGAGTGGTGGACAAAACATATAGAAGAATATAAATTGTATCATTATTTGTAATAGTGAAAATTGGAAGGAAAAAAATACTCTAAATATTAAAAAGTGGGAAATAGCTCAATTAACTGAAACAAATTCATAGTTTAACTGGAGTAAACGCAAGCAGTGGACTAGGAGAATATACTAATAATATAAAAAAGAAATTTGGAAGACAGCTACCTGGCCAACCTACTGGAAGAGATTCATATTTGGAATACCAAAGAAAAGTGACCCAAAAGAGCCAAAATTACTGAATAATATCATTAATATAACACACAGATAAAATTTTGCTGAAGATAACTAAAAAACTATTGCATCAGTACATCAACAAGTAATTGCCAGAAATTCAAGCCAGATTCAGAAGAGGAAATGGAGTCAATGATATTATTGGTGATCTCAGATGTATCTTGGGTAAAAACAGAGAATATCAGAAAAATATTTACCTGTGTTTTATTGACTATGCAGAGATATTCGACTGTGTGCATCATAACAAATTGTGGATAACATTGTGAAGAATGAGGATTCCAGGACACTTAATTGTGATCGTGTGGAACCTTTACATAGATGAAGAGGCAGTCGTTTGAACATTACAAGGGAATACTGCATGGTTTAAAATCAGGAAACGTGTGGGTGTGGGTTGTATCCTTTCATTGTACTTATTCAATTTGTATGCTGAGCAAATAATCCAAGAAGCTGGATTACATGAAGAAGATCGTGGCATCGGGATTGAAGGAAGACTCGTTAACACCCTGTGATATACAGATGACACAACCTTGCTTGCTGAAAACAAAGAGGACTTGAAGCAATTACTGATGGAGATCAAAGACTACAGCCTTCAGTATGGATTACACCTCAACATAAAGAAAACAAAAATTTCTCACAACTGGACCAATAAGCAACGTCATGATAAACAGAGAAAAGACGTAATTTGTCAAGAATTTCATTTTACCTGGATCCACAATCAATGTTCATGGAAGCAGCAGTAAATAAATCAATTGATATATTGCATTTGGAAAATCTTTTGCAAAAGACCTCTTTAAAGTGTTGAAAAGGAAAGACCTTGCTTTGAAGACTAAGGTGTGCCTGATGGAAGCCATGTTAGTTTCAATTGCCTCATATGCATGTGAAAGCTGGACAGTGAATAAGGAAGACCAAAGAAGAATTGATGTATTTGAATTATGGTGTCTGCGAGAATACTGAATACATCATGGGTTGCCAGAAGAACAAACAAATCTGTCTTGAAAAAAGGACAGCCAGAATGATCCTCAAAATGAGGTTGGCGAGACTTTGTCTTACATATTTTGGGCATGTTATCAAGAGGGACCAATCTGTGGAGAAGGACCTCATGCTTGGTAAATCGAGGGTGAGTGAAAAAGAGGAAGACCTTTAATGAGATGTGTCGCAGCGGCGACGGTAATCGGGACGGCGAAGACAGTAACCAACT
>NW_004444188.1:2430839-2455947 GCF_000243295.1 Trichechus manatus latirostris
TAGAGGCCTGTGGGGGCTGCAGTTGTCAATAGTGCAGCCATGTTTAAATGGCATATATCCCCACAGAGATGGATTGACAAAATGGCTGCAATAATGAGCTCAAACGTATCAATAAGTTTTAGGATGGTTCAGGACCGGGCACAGTTTCATTATGTTCTACATGGGGTTGTTGTGAGTTAGAACCAACTCCATGGCACCTAACAGAAACAGCAATTCATATATAACATTATATATGGCAGTTATAAAGCGTAATTTATATTAATTGGTATCAGCTATGTAGTAAATCAAAAGTCTCATGCATATACTACAAACTATTAAATAAAAAGACACACAATAATATTACTTTATGAGGGTACATACATATGTTTGAAATGCATAGAAAGCTATCTGGATGTATATATACCCAGCTGTTGACAGCTATTTCCTTTGGAAAAGGACTGGGACTTTGGTGGTGGTGGGGTAAATAAACAAAGTGAATTTTGTACTATCTGTCCTGTTTTAATTTTGTATAACAATCAGTCTGGTCCAAAGGAGAAAGACTGTAGGATCATTTCAATAGATCCATATAATTTTTTCTTATCTCTCTTTTTTCATTCTATCATTACAACTTATACCAAATGTGTATTTCATTTGTAGATCAATTGATACCCCTCTGGAAGAGAAAAAGAAAAAAATACTTCAACTTCTCAATATTTGTTAATGTGAAAATGGAAAGGTGCAATTCACATTCTTCAGGGATGTGGCTGTGTAAGTTTTGTGTTCTTGGCCTTGATTGTTTTTGACAACGAATCTCAACATAGTTAACTGTTTTCATTTTTTTCAAAGATGTTGGTATATTATATTCATTAAACACTTTCAACTACTTAAAATTCTGCCTAAAGCAGTCAAAAACTAAAACTGGTTCAGGGCTGAAATAAAGAAAGTTTAAAATATAATGAGGAGATAAACTCTCATCCTTTCTCTAAAGGTCGGGGAACTCCCTATCTCTCCCACCTCTCACCAGCTCCATCATCTGTTCCATCATCTGTCCCAGTTGCTGTTGTTATTAGGCACCCTGGACTTGATTCCGACTCATAGAGACCCCATGCACCACAGAATGGAACACTGCCCGTTTCTGTGCCATGCTCATAATTATTGCTGTGTTTGTGCTCATTGTTGCAGTCACTGTGTCAATCCATCTCATTGAGGATATTCGTTTTCGCTCACCCTTTGCTTTACCAAGCATTGTCTTGCTCGAGGGACTAATCACTCCTTATAACGTGTCCAAAGTACTTGAGACTAAGACTAGCCATTCTTGCTTCTAAGGGTCATTCTGGCTGTACTTATTCCAAGACAGACTTGTTTGTTCCTCGGGCAGTCCATGATATAGTCAATATTCTTCACCAACACCATAATTAAAATGTGTCCATTCTTTTCGGGTGTTTCTTACTCATTGTCCAGCTTTTGCATGTATATGAAGCAATTGAAAATACCATGGCCTTGGTCAGGTACAACTTAATCCTCAAAGTGACCTATTTGCTTTTTAACACTTTAAAGAGGTCTTTTGCAGCAGATTTGCCCAAGGCACTACGTCATTTGATTTCTTGACTGCTGCTTCCATGGGCGTTGATTGTGGATTCAAGTAAAATGAAATCCTTGACAACCTCAATTTTTTCTCCATTTATCATGATGCTGCTTATTGCTCCAGTTGTAAGAATTTTTGTTTTCTTCATATTGAGATGTAATCTATACTGAAGGCTGTAGTTTTTGATCTTTATTAGTAAGTGCTTCAAGTCCTGTTTGCTTTCAGCAAGCAAGGTTGCATCATCTGTATATTGCAGGTTGTTAATGAATCTTCCTCCAATCTTGATGCTGTGTTCTTCTTCATAGAGTCCAGTTTCTCAGATTATTTGATCAGCATACAGACTGAATAAGTATAGTGACAGGATAAAACCCTGACACACACTTTTCCTGACTTTAAACCACACAGTATCGCTTTGTTTTATTCAAACAACTGCCTCTTGATCTATGTACAGGTTCTGCATGAGCTCAATTAAGTGTTCTGGAATTCCCCTTCTTTGCAATGTTATTCATAATTTGTTATGATCCACACAGTCAAATGCCTTTGCATAGTCAATAAAATACAGGTAAACATCTTTCTGGTATTCTCCCTTTTAACTGAAGGTCATTTACATCAGCAATGTTTTCTCTCACCCAACATCCTCTTCTGAACCCGTCATAGTAGAGAGTGAGGAATCATTTCCCAATGTTGAGAGCCCCTACAGCAGAATGCACTTCTGGTAACAGGGCATCAGCATCCCTTAAATCAGTGAGAGAACAATCAGGAAGAGATGTACAAGTGCTAGAATCCCTGGGTAATGCAACTGTTTAGGTGCTTGGCTAGTAACTGTAAAGTCTGTCAGTCAAAATCCACCCAGAGGTGCTTAGGAAGAAAGGCAAGATGACAGCCATTGAAAACTCTATGGAGTTCATGAAGTTCTACTCTGAAAAACATGGGATTGCCAAGAGATGGAATCAACTCTCCTAGCAACTGTTTTTGTTTGCTTTTTAGCAAAAGAGCTGCAGAGGCAGAACTGATGAATATTTTACACTGTAAGTATGAACTTTGAGTAATGTCAGAAAGTGAGATAATTCAGCAATTTATAGATTCAAGGGCTTATCATGTTGGTTTCTTGGGATAGCAATGATTATAGGACTTAGGATCAGATTAAATATGGCAAATAACCTAGGTAGCTTGTAAAAGAGGTAAATATGAAGCTGTACCCACCAGTCATGGGGCTTTATTAATTGTCTGATAAAATGGATTTGTTTTAACACTATGTTTATTAGAATTACATAGTAATGTTAGTCGGATGTGCACGTTTGTATGCATAAGCATATATCCTACCCATCTAATGAAGAGTGTAATTAAATAGATGATTTTGTAAAATAGCATGATGTGTAAAGAATCTCAAGCACCTGGTTTCTCAGAGGGAAAAAAAAAGCGAGGAAGGAACTTAATGATAGTTCTGAAGGGGTAAGCAGAGAAAGATCAAGGAAAGCCCATCTTCCACATTAAAAATCTTGGGTTTTATATTGAGGTCATCAGTCTTTATACAGGGAAGCTGATAGGTACATAAAGACATTCCAAGCAGTACCCAACGGAGATTTATATATTTTTAATTTTTTTTATTTAGTTTTTTGGTGAAAGTTTAGACAGCAAATTAGGTTTCCATGTAACGATTTCTACACATATTGTTTAGTGACATTGGTTACATTTTCCACATTGTGTCAACATTCATTATTTCCATTCTGGTTGTTCATCTTCCATTAATCCAGCTTCCCTCCTCCCTGCCCCCCCACCACCCGCCACCTTTTCATCTTTGCTTTAGGGTAAATGTTGATCGTTTGGTCTCATGTAGATACTTTTTTCAAATGGAGCACAGTATTTACAGGTGATATTGTTTATTTCCACGATTCACCTGTCAGATAAGTGCCAGAAGAACAAACATATCTGTCTTGGAAGAAGTATAGCCAGAAAGCTCTTCAGAAGCAAGGATGGTGAGACTTCGTCTTATGTACTTTGTACATGTTATCAGGAGGGACCATTCCCTGGAGAAGGACTTCATGCTTCGTAAAGTAGAGGGTCATCCAAAAAGACGAAGACCCTCAATGAGATGGATTCACACAGAGGTTGCAACAATGGGCTGAAACATAGCAATGATTGTGAGGATGTTGCAGGACCGGGCAGTGTTTCATTCTATTGTACATAGGGTCACTATGAGTTGGAACCACCCTGATGGCACCTAACAACAACATGTTTATTTTATAAGCCAATCTGTTATTTAGCTGAAAGGTGACCTCGAGGGATAGTTTCAGTTCAAAGTTTGAAGGGTATCTCAGGGCAATGGTCTCAGAGGTTCCTCTAGTCTCTACCAGTCTAGTAAGTCTGGACTTTTTTTTTTTTGGTAAGAATTAGAGTTTTTTTCCTACAATTTTCTCCCATTCTATCCTGGGCCATCACTTGTGTCCCTGGTCAAGAAAGGTCAGTAGTGGTAGCCGAGAACCATCTAGTTCTTCTTGTTTCTGGATAGATAAGGCTGTGGTTCCAACAGTGATAATTTTAAGAGAATGAATTTCTAGAACCTCAGTTTCCAGCTCCTTAATTCCACATACTCTCTTTCTAAAGCTGCCCATGATTCCATTATTCCTTCCCCCACTTCACAATAGAAAGGAACTGTTGTAACCTTTGTTGCCAAACACAGAGATTAAAGATACTGGTTTTGCAGAAACTCCTTTATTGATTAATGGAGATGACTTACACTTATTGGTCTTCCTGCTTTTCATTCATCTTACACATAAATATTAAGAGTGCTGGAATGCTCTGAATTCAAAAGTATTCATGCAACAAGGGTTACCAAACATAACTGAAATTATTTTTAATTTTCAATATAACTGATTCTTTTCCTAGGATGACCAAATTTTTCAAGATATAGTGAATAAAATACAAAGATAGAAAAATTTACATGAGTTCTTTAAGAATGGGTGTGCATCATTCAATAAGATATTTAAAACCTATTTTATCTAAGTATGAAATATTTTTTATAATTATAGTAAATCCTCATTTCATCTTACAAAATAGTTCATATTTTATCTTCTATTAACCAAAAATAAACTTACCAAATTGTGATGAAATATTTATAAATGTGAACAATTGTTTGAGGGAGAATAAAAGGAAAACCTTTTGAAGACTACTGTTGCTGTCTTAAATTAAAAATCATAAGGCATGAGGAGGGTACAATGGTGAACTTGGTAATTGTTAACCTTGGGAGACTGTGAGGTGGCAGAGGAATGACTGAGGAAGTTCTATCCTAATGTATCAAGCATTTAAAAAAAAAAAAAAAAAAAGTAAGAACAGACCCAAAGGTTGCTTCTGTACTTCGACGTGCAAACCCCCAGTCAGTTGATGGAGTAATGTATTCCTTGAGCAAGCTATGTTCTTAATTATTCTTCTTAACCTGGAGTATAGCAACTTTGAATGGTTTATTGGAAACTTAAGTTTTTATGATACATTTTTATAGAAAAGAGTACTCATTTTCTGGAAAGTGAGAACATTATTGTCCAGATTTAAAAAAAAAAATCCTTGATTAATTACTTATTGAAGAGAATCACCATTTTTCTCACTACCTTGCCAGTGTCTGTTGTCTTTCTTCTCCCTCTGCTCACCTTTCTCTTCCTTCTTGCCTCTTCTCCTCCTTCTCCCTCCTCTTCCTCCCCCTCACTCCTCCTTGTCCCCCTCTCCTTCCCCCTCCTCCTCCTTCTTTTTCTTCTACCTCGTCCCCTCCCCTCCCTTTTCCTCCTGTCACCATCTCCTTCTCTTCCCTCCCCTCCCCTTCCTCCCCTCCATCCCCCCCTCCCCTCTCCTCTCTGTAATTGCATCTAGAAACAACCTGTGAATTCTGGTACAGAAGAGGCTTATTTTCTCACTGTACTTTCCTTCATTCTTCCTTCTTGGAACATTCCCTAGAGAGCTTCTCCCACTACCCCCAAGAGTATAAATGAGATTTTTCTAGTAATTTAAGACCCCTGGTGGTGCAGTGGTTAAAGCGACCGACTGCTAACCGAAAGGTAGGCAGTTGGAAACCACCAGCAGCTCTCCCGAAGAAAGATGTGGCAGTCTGCTTCCATAGAAATTTATAGCCTCAGAAACCCTATGGAATCACTATGAGTTGGAATCCACTCGACGGCAGTGAGTTTGGTTTTGGTTTTTATCATGATATTGTTTCAAAATTATATTTCTAACAGAAAGAGCTGCGGCATACTAACAGAGAGAGCAGAGCAGTCCTCAGTAGCAGCCCATTACTGGGCATTGGGGGGACCACCAGACTCTCTCCTCACATCCTGAAGTACGCATCTTTAAACCAAAAAAACAAACCCTTTTTCATTGAGTAGATTGTAGTTATTAAAAAGACAAAATGCCTACAAGATTTAAAACAGCAGAAGTGCCAATTTTGAACCACAGCTATTATTTTAAAGTCAAAACTGGGAAGTCCCTTGGAGTATGTCCTCTGATATGGAAACGTAAAGGACTTTTCATTTTAAATGGCAAAGTACAAACATGAAATAATCTATGGGTTATTATAAGGAGAGCAACAATATTAAATGCCATTGATTTTGAAGAAGTAAGTGTGTATGATGAAGGCATGACTACTTTAGGAAACCAAGGCCGAATGAAAAATATTGGTTTATATATATATACATATATGTTTGGTTGATTATTATTAGCATTTCTGCTTTCTCAAAGTAAGTGTCAAAGATGATGGCCTGGAGTTACTGGGTAATTTACCTACCATTTCTTTTTTTATCACGTCATGTAAGTATAATAAGACTTTCTAGTCATACCAGCAAATTTGAAATACAACTTCAATGTCAATATGTGAATTATAAGCAAACTTCTGATTCAAGGTGCAAATCAGAAAAGCTTAAAAGTTTTGACAAATACACAAAAGAACATTTCAAACATACTTAAATATTTGATTTATAGGTACGCTTATGTTGCATTTTGGGTGTCAAAGGAAAAAAATTGAATCTATATAGACAGTACTTGTTCGATAAATGTAGACCCTTACAAAATCATGCATTGGGGTGTTTAGTGAAAGTTCCTGAAATATAATAAATGCTGTGTTAGGAAAGTTATCACTTCTTGCATTAACACTACAGGGGGAAAATCAGTCACTAAAATAAGCTCTTATTCCAGTAGGATGGTATTTTCAAATAGTTAATCGCAATGTTAAAGCAAAATGTCAGCGTAAATTGTCAAGGTTTTAAGACGGTATATTAACATCATACATAAAAAGCTTGTATTATGAAGTATACAATACTGCACTGTCAATTCAGAGGCTTATTTAAAAGAAGATGATTCTGAATTGTATTTTTGTCTCTATGCTGTGACATCCTAAACTGAATATATTCTTCACTTTTCATTCTAGAAATGAAACTTATGTCAGTTCATCCGAGGGGAAAGAATGAAAATGAAAAGCATTACAGGGAGTTTAGGACTATATTATTGTCTAAATTAAATACCCATTTTGTCTCTGATATGAGCCATGGTTTCTTAGCTGCACAGAGATGGAATTCAGCTAAAGCCGAAACTAATTTCCCGCACTCTTCCTGGAATGCCAAAGGCAGAACATTCAACACCATGTCAGGCAATACTCCCATAAAGCTAACAGACTTAGCAGAATTGAAAAGTAATGTGACCTCTGGAACTGAACTTGATAGCAAGGTAGAAACACCATAACCCTGGGATTTCCCAGTCTTGCTTCCACAGCCAACTCATAGGAGGTAGGAGCTGCAAGGGACCACCTGGTAAGACACAGATTTTACAGAGAAAGAATCCAAGACTCATAAATGTTATCTTTTGGTTACACTCAAAGAATGGTTTATGGGGCTAAAGATTACTGATTGAAATAATATTAGCTGAGATTGGTGACCACTGAAAATTTCCAACAAATGAGGAAGAAATCGTGTACCTGATAATTTTTCAGTTTGGTTTGTAGGAGTCCTCTCTTCCTTTCTCCCTCTCTTTCTCTTTTAGGAAATGTATAATTAACTACACTATTACTGTTCATGTCTGCTGCTGTTTTTTATATTTATACATATATATTTCTGTTTGAAATTCAAATTTGTGTTGAGTCAAAAAATCACCTTGAATAACCCAATACATGAGATTAAAAAAGACCTTTATGTTTTGAGAAAATAATCATCTTAAATCAAGTACAATATTTCAGGAATGGAGGTCACAGGTAGAATCACAAATGAAGTTGGGACAGAGCTACACCACTCTATCACTTGTGATACAGACAAAAGGCGGGTCACCACAGTTGATAAACAGATGTTGTTGTTGTTGTGTGCTGTGCTGTCAAGTTGTTTTCTACTTATAGAGCCCTCACATGACAGAGTAGAATTGTCCCATGGGGCTTTCTTGGCTGTCATCTTTACAGAAACAGATCACCAAGTATTTCTCCCAAAGAGTGGCTGGTTGGATTCCAATTTTGCCAATCTTTCAGTTAGCTGAGCACTTAACTGTTTGTGCCACTGGATGCTACTAAGAACAATTATGGAAAGTTATTCTAGTTCTAATTTTCCATTTTATGAAATGAATTTAATAAATTATACAAAATGTATTAATTGCTAACATTTTTATCCATATATTATTGTTACTGTAATATTTGTGTTTGACCATAAAGACAAAAGGAGCTCTAGTTTTATGTGTCTGTGTGTGTCTGTATATATAGAGGAAAAGAGAAAGAAATTACCAGCTATAGCAAAATATTAGACAGGATAGATTAAAATTTAGAAGACAGAAAGCACAATCCAAGGAAAAAAATTAGCTAACAGACTTCCAATAAGCCTGAAGGAAAATCTATTAGACCTTCCCTTCCTGACATAAGGGCTAGGTGATGCCATTTTTGCCATCACTTCAGATAGTGCAATATCCAGTCATGATCAAATGTTCTTCTGCATTGCCTGAAATCTTATGTGAGTCCAGTTCACCACACTTTTAATTTTACAAGCATTGGTTTTTTGCCAATTAAGTATATAACTAATAATTGCAACTATTATAGAAAATGTACTATGTAGAACAAAATTGTACCATGTTGAACACTTGAGACTGTTGATCAACATCAAGTGTTTGATTTAAAGACATCAATTACCTAAATCTGTTTCCCTAATGAGAACTGCTAGGTGGTAAATGTTTTGATTGAAAATCCTTTACGCTATTTATAAAGGTATTAACATTTTTGACTATAGCTATGAAAATTTTTGCGATAAATATCTGATTTTAGTGTAGCTAATTATTATGATGTTCCTATGAGTAAATATATTCATACATATATATTCGAATCATTTACAGAGGAAAAAAGACATTAGTAATGAAATATTTGTAAGTACTAGAATAAAATATTAGCATAATAATTACAGGAGGGAAATTAGACACCATTCGAATTATTAATGATCATTCTCTGATTTATTTATGTTTCAAATGTATTATCAACTTTTCCTTAATCAGGGTACTTAAACTAGAGTTAGCTTAGTATTTAAACACAGAAATTCACACTCACATACACACATACACACACATACAAATGCAGCTTTTTTAAACCTATATTATCTTTTTAATTAAAAATAGAGGGAATCAAAACAAATGATTACATAAGCTGAATAATTATTATTGCTTGTATACTGTATAAGATACTATTTTAAGAAACTCAGTGCTAAGAGTTTCTACCTTTAAGTTAGTATTGTTAAAGTGAAGAATTTTGTTGATTGCAGTATATCTTATAAAGGTCAGAAGGGATGGAGAGAGTTTACTACCTTCCATTGTACAAAACTGGAAAGATGATTAAAGAAAATACTAAAACATTTTTCAGAAAGCTGCATTTATGTGTTAAATCCATCCAAAGACTGTATTTAATTTATCCTTCATTAAGGTATATGGGTTTATATGGCTATCTGTTACATTATTGAGACCAAGTCTTAATAGCAGCTGCCATTTACAATACCTGGGAGATATGGAACAGTTTATTAAAGTGCTTATTTTCACTAATAGGAAATCTGATCACTAGCTTTTTTTCTAGTGTTATTAGGAGGGTGAAAAATGCATTTTCTCTAGCTTAGATTTTGGGGTAATTTATCTTTGTAGTAGATGTAGATTTACCCTTATTGTTTTAATGTATCAAAAGACTAGGCTTTTTAAAGTTGCTTAATACAAGGAATCTGCAGAAAGTACAAAGAAGAATATGCACCCTGCCGGAAATACTTTCCCAGCAGAATGAAGCAGGATAATGAATCTACCTCCACACCCCCCAAATCCCTTATCTCTCTCTCTTTTTTTTTTTATTCCTTATAAGCACATACATTGAAATTGGAAAGTATGGGTATCTCCAGAAATCGAGATTTCTATACCAAGTTTCCTCTGCATGGCTCGTATTATCAGTATCAAGCATATTACCCAAGCTCAAAGGAAATCAAATTTTGTTTTTCTTTGCTAACAGGGATAAACAGAGACTTGCACAAAACAAATCAGAGGAGCTACTTTTCAATATCTTTAGAATTGGTCAAACATTTTTAGATACCCACTTTCAATTAAGCCAGCACATTCCCAAATATCAGACCATATCATAATTTAGTGTAAGTAAATTCAAATATCATATCCCTTCAAATAACTCTCCATAATACAAGAGCTAATTTGTGATAATTATCATTTATTATCACTAAAAACCAAAAATCAAACCCATTGCCATCGAGTGGACTCTGACTCATATTGACCGTATAGGACAGAGTAGAACTTCTTCATAGGATTTTCAAGGCTGTAATCTTTATGGAAGCAGACTACCACATCTTTCTCCCATAGAGTGGATGGTGGGTTTGAACCATGGACCTTTCAGCTAGCAGCTGAGTGCTTAACCACTGGGCCACTGGGGCTCCTCTCTATTGTCACTAATAATAATAAAATAATAGTGATAATAGATAGAGAGATAGCTGCCTTTAAGTCAACTCCAACTTATGGCGACCTTATGTACAACAGAACAAAATGCTGTCTGGTCCTGTGTTAGCCTCATGATCAGCAGCATGTCTGAGTCCATTTGTCTAGCTATTTTGCCAATCCACCTCACCAAGTGTCTTCCTCACCCTTGTTGGCCTGTTACTTCACTAAAAATGATGTCCTCCTCTAGCGATTGATCCCTCTGATAACTTTTTCAAAGCAGTCAAATCAGAAAACTTTCTATCATGATCCATCAAGTTTCCACTGGCAAATTTTATGAAGTAGATAAACAGACTTTTCTTCCTAATTTGTTTTAGTCTGGAAGCTCAGCTGAAACCTGTCCACTATGGGTGACACTGCTGGCATTTAAAATACTAGACGTATAGCTTCTAGCATCACAGCAACACACAATCCACCACAGTAAAACAAACCGACAGATGGGTGGTGGAATGATGATAACAGTTATCATTTATTGCCTGCTTTCTATATGCAAAGTGCCTTGTCAAGTGTTTTTCTGTTATCTCACACACGCTACAGCTGTATGCATTTATCGTAGTCACTGCTAGCTCCAATTTCATACTTCTACAGATTTCTCTGTTTTGCCTCATCTTTTGTGATTCCCTCATCTGTCCAACCTGCAAGGACTCAAAGATCAATTACAATTTTTTTCTTTGATTTCTTCAAAACTCTATTTACAGAAACAACTATTGGCAATCAACTCTTAATCCTATTTTGAGGATAATAATGGAGATCACACGGTAGATTGGAGGTTGTTTTTGTTAGGCGCATACGTGTAAATACTTGCACAGCAACATCTAGAGTTTGACCAAACAACTGGCATTATAGGCTAGCCACGTTGACACATAAAATTAACCATCACAGCAAGTCTGCACCTAGTGGTTGAGCTGTTTGTGAACTGCAGAAAGACCCCAGGCCAGGGGGTGAGTTGGGCTAAAGTCCTGTCTAGGTTCATCAGACCATGTGCCCTGTGTCTGGGAGGCTGCAGTCCCCAGAGGAGGCTCTTCTTCTAATCCACATAAGGTGATGTGCAGCTTATCTTTGGCCCTGAATGTTTTACCTGTCATGTACCTACACGTGGAGTGTGTTATTCTAGTTTCCTCTGTTAGCTTTTAATGGAGGGATGACACTAGAAATATCCCTTATACTCCTTCTCAGTTTCCCATATTTTCTAATGTCTTTTATATGATGTACACTAAAGATGATTTAATTAACTAGAATGACTATAAGGGTGTACCTAGCTATCATCTCAAAACTCTCCCTCTAAAACCTCCTGCATCCCACATATTTTTGGAGGTTCCTGAGAAGTGCCACACAACTCCTCGCAAACAAGCTCACCAGGTGTCAAAGAGGTTGAGTTGAAAGCTACTCAGTGGGAAAGCCTTCCTTCCCAGGAGTATCACAGCATATTACATTCTGCTGCTATGACACTATTCCTGGGTAGTTAACAAGCTTTCACTTTCAGAACCAGAGATCACACACACTGGTTTCTTCTCACACTAAATTCTCCATGAAATAGTGTGTATTTGTAATGATATTCTGAGATATGATCGGTGTATATGCTCAGATGATAAAATAATGCTTGGAAAATATGGTTTTCTCTGAAAATTCTACCTGAAGAGTCCATGAGAGATGAAATAAATGTTTCACATGATGTCTTTCTGCTGTGAGCACAGGGACACAGAACAGTGATCCTCAACCTTAGCTGCACAGGAGAATCACTGGGGAACTTTTAAAGCGTCCAATGCCCAGATCTCATCCCAGGCCAATTAAATCAGAGTCTTTGGGGAGTGGAACAAGGGCATAAGTAATTTTTTAAGTTTCCCAGGTCATTTCAATGTACCGCTAAGATTTAGAATTACTGATGAGTATGCAACTTTATGTGCTAAAATCTGTGATAATTAAACACAGTAATTGAACAGAGAGAACATAGACTACTCTTCTGATTCAATTTCCTAAAAAATGAACTTGCTTTAATTAATGAATCATTAAAGTTTTGATTCTCACATTCATCTAAGAGCCCCTTATTAAACATAAAGGAACCTAACAGTCTTCATTATTTATTCACTCTTATTTAATTTGATAGCATTCTTAAACAGAGGCATGATATATGTACAACCTATATTTTCATAAGAAATAGCTCTTTGCTCTTAATAGATCTCAATCTCAGGCTCCTGCTGCCTGTTTCCCACCTAATGTCATAATCATCTGTGACATCACAATTAATTCCTGCAGAGATGATTGCAGTTACAAGAGAGGATTATGATTTCAGGAAGGTGATGAACAGCAGGGACAGAATGAGGTCCTTATTTTATTTATTTATTTATTTTTGCATCCTAAGGGTTATTAGCTTGATAAGAGTGAAAAAAAGAGACAGAAAAACAAAAGTGCCTTCAGAATATTGTAAAATAGAATAAAACTGATAGATTTGTTTGTTTGTTTTTGTGAAAGACCGTAGACTTTTTAAATAGTTTTCTACTGATTTCACTAGCTTAATTACTTACTTAAACAGTGAATGTTTTGTCAGCTCAAATATTTTATTAGTATTGCTTTAAATTAAGATTCCAAGTGTACCTTGTGATTTATATTTACCAGCATCATTATTGTTGATTTTGGCTACCTGTAAACGTTTAGATTTGCAAATACCTTCAACTTTAGAATAGTGATAAAATAAATTTGGCCTTCAAAGAATACATTCATTTTCACTAAAGTTATCAAGATATCAGTAGTAAAGCAAGTGATATTTTTGTTTGCATACCCTATATATTTTTGAAGAAAACACCTATCAGTGCCTTAATTCCATTAAAAGATTTTTGAAGGGTTAAGTACAAATTATCTGTATCTATATTTCCACTTAAATATTACTTGAACCACAAATCTCTGTTGGTACTATTAATTATTATACTAATAAAGAAAGGGATTCCCACAGATAGGGTATAACTTACAGTGTTACATCAAAAGTGTCAGAAATAGGGATGGAAGAGACACAGATCAAGTTTGAGTATGAAGCAGACGTCATTCCCCTCAGACCGTACCTTCTGATTAGGGTTTGTCAATAAAAATGTTTGTGTAGCTATAGTTTTTCAGAATTTTTATTTGTTCAGGCTTCTGTAGCAAACCCAATCAAATACATAAGAAACATAAGTTAACAACTACCTCCACTAATAATCTAAACCAAAATCATATTTTGTGTTCAATAGAATTTGTGTGTTTTATTTTTTCAAATTTCTCCAGGAAAGCATACTTTCCATTTAATAGCTGTGTAAGCCATCTTCAGCCTTGAAGGATGCAAAATAATACTAAGTTTATCTGCTCTGTTCCCGTAGGACTTTGAGTTATCACTCGTAGAAAGCTCAAATGCTATAATCAATAAGTAGTTAATTCCTTTTACAATTGTGGAATTGTTTTTGAGACTGAAAACAAAAACAAAGTGCAAACATTTATAAATGCTAAGGGAACCTGAAAAATGGAATTTTGTGAGGCTATCTTTTTAAATCTTGTTTTATAATTACCCAAACACAATTTTCACTCTGAAAGCTTTCTAGCTTTGAAAGTTTCCTAAATTATAATTAATTGATTTAAATTTTGCCTTGATGAAAGAATCCAAGCAGATAAGTTTAATTTCTTAGTCTCTAACTATCAAACTTACCCAAGAGCCTGTTCCAAAATGTTCAGCACTCAGAACTCCATCAATTATAATTCATAAAAATGATCTACTTCTGTCCAAAACTACTGAGGAAGTACAACAGATACACAAATCAGTGGGCTGGGAGAAACATACAGAGTAGACTCTTTCCACGAGGGCTATTATAAAAGTTGATTTAATTATTTCTTTTAGAGGTTTAATATGCAAAAAGTTAACTTTCAGAAATATCCATACCATTGCCAGATGGCTATGAAAATTGTTTTTCATTAAATTGGATGGCACAAATTTTCCAGGCCCATAAATCCGAAAACAGTTTAATCATAGTCAAGAGGGAATTGTAACTCTGAAAAACTAAGCAGAACCCTCTTGCCAGTGCTATAATGATAATTATAATGAGATAAGATCACATGATTGAGAATTAGACTACAAGAAGGTAATTCTAGTCATCCAGAGTCTGACACAAGAGGTTTATCAAAGGCAGGCTTTGTGGAAAATTCCTAGATAGTCTGTTGAAGAAATAAGACGAAGCTGTACTTTTTAAAAAAGATAGAGATACACGGTGTCATCTTTGGGTTGTACATGCCATGGAGCTGGGATTGTGGTTTCAAAGTTAATATTCATTTACTCAATCAATGGCATATTTATCAAATACCTCTTAAATTTTATAAAATTTGGATAAAGCTAATATGACAGAATTTGTAAACAATATGCCAGATGAGTGATGTTTGATTTTGCATCTTCATGAGAAGACATCAGGGATGCTCCTCAATTCTCAAAAATTGAAAGCATCTTCAGAATCATTTGCTAAACAATCTAAGAGAATATTTTATTATTTCAGATGTAGACATCTTAACAGCGTTATCACTGAATTCTGTGGACTGATGAGCTAGTTGAAAATGTATTATTAATATGTGTAACACAACAAATTCAAGGCTACATAACAATTGTATGGTTCTGTTGTTAGGTGCCCTCGAGTCAGTTCCAACTCACAGCAACCCTACGTACTACAAAATGAAACACTGCCGAGTCCTGTGCCATGCTCACAATCATTGTTATGCTTGAGCTCATTGTTGCAGCCACTGTGTCAATCCATTTTGTTGCGGGTCTTCCTCTTTTTCACTGACCCTGTACTTTACCAAGCGTGCTGGCCTGCCCCAGAGACTGATCCCTCCTGATAACTTGTCCAAAGTACGTAAGACGTAGTCTGGCCATCCTTGCTTGTATGATGGAGAGTATAAATGAAAACCTCCACCATTCCTCACAGCGTGGTTAAACGGAGGTCCTCTAGGGTCCTGCTGCAGAGGAGATGTTTGATGGTGTTGTTTAGGAAGCATCATGGCACTCATGTTTGTGCAAGACTTAGGGACCCATACTCAGAACAAGTGGCAAACAGAATGAATCTTCCCTCCGAGAAAATATTCCAAATGTTAATAGATAGCCTACAGATACTCTAGAATTAGAGTTGCTACTTTTAATTATAAATATAAATACATTCATATTGAATTACATAGTTTAATAATCGCTCAAATAGTGTCAGCTTTTTGCAGACATTGGAGAGAAACAAAGCTTTCCATAAATAATGAAGACTAGGTACTATACATTGAGTAAGTGACAAGGCAAAGACTGGGCCCTGAAGCAAGAGGAGTACATTTTGTGTCAGGAATACTGTGGGATGCACAGAAGACATTTCAGAATTAAGCAGAACTATTCCCTTAGCTCCACTGATTTCAACATTTTACCTTACCTCAGTGAGAAGGACCTCACAGTCTGACCACAGAGCCTTTCTATCCTTCATCATTCTTAAGTATAAAATATATATCCACAATTCTCATTAAAGGATGGAGGTGATGGTTAAGATTGTGTGTCAATTTGGCTGGGCCATAATTCTCCTTGGTTTGGCAGTTATGATGTAGTTTGGCAGTTATGTAATGATATAATCAATTCCATTATGAGATCTGCTATGAGCAGTCAAGCAGCTGAAAGGGAGTTTCCTTGGGGGTGTGGTCTGCCTCCAGTATGTAAATGGATGTTCCAGCAAGGCTCTTGCTCTGGATTCTGCATCTAGCTCATCATTATCATCTAACCTTCAGTTCTTGGGACTTGAGCTAACAGCTTACCTGCTGATCTTGGGATTTGTCGGCCTCCTCAGTCTGTGAGCCAGCTGCCTGCTGTCTGACCTGCCGATCTTGGTTTTGTCAGTCCCTGCAGCTATGTGAGTCAGGAGAAGCCTCCAGCCTGTCCCCTGACCCTTGGACTTGGGACTTGCCAGCCTCTACAACTGCGTGAGCCATTTCCTTGAGATAATTCTCTCTCCTTTTTCTCTCTTTCTATATTTATTTATTTATTCATTTATTTACTTATTTATTTCTACACTTCACTGGTTTTGCTTTTCTAGATCACCCAGCCTAAGACAATGGGGATCCAGTGATTCTTTATAGATAACTTTGTCATAGTCATAAACATCTTCAAGTATTATTGCTATAAAGATACCACATCTGGGAATAGCCTACCTTGTTATCACAATCAAGTCTCTGGAGATTGAAATGTGGACAGCTTGGGCACTTCCTCTCTCTAAACTTCCGACTGAAGGAGACCAACTTCAGCTTGACTAATCTGCATGTAAGTTTAAATTTGAAGGGAACACCAACAAAGGCATTGACTACAGCAGATAGTGTGTTGACTCCATGGATAAGTTTCCATTGTTTTCTTAAAGAGTTAAAATATACACTGTACTTTATTTTTAACATAAATAAACTAAATCCATAGATGTCCGATTAAAATTTATTAGAAAATAAATTACCCCTCATGGTGATTTTATCCCAGAATTAAGTGAAATCTTGCCTTAACTAAAAATGATTGCTCCCCATACTAAGCCTCATTAGGCAGAAGCCAGGAAGGGGTTGATTTACAAATAGCACCTTTTAAAAATATTTGTTCAATATGTGCAAAATTCTAGTAAGAAGGTGGACTTAGCACTAAGTTAAACTACTATTTGTATTATTTTCTATTCCCTCATGAAGACTGAAAAGCTACATGTTCTACATCTGCAGAACACTTTGCATATACTTCTGAAAGAATAACAATGAAAACCAAACTAAACCCACTGCCTTCGAGTCGGTTCCAACTCATAACGACCCTGCAGGACAGAGTACAACTGTCCCATAAGGTTTTCAAGGCTGTAAATCTTTATAGAAGCAGACTGTCATGTCTTTCTCCCATGGAACAGCTGGTGGGTTTGAACCACCAACCTTTCAATTAGCAGCCTAGTGTTTTAACCACTGCACCACCAGGGCTCCTGACAAAAATGAAACTAGTATTTATTGGCCATGTACTAATGCTAGCTTGTTCACACTATACAGATTGTTATTTCATTTCATGCTCGTAACCACAAGGTGAGGTTGATATCCTGGTTATGCCCATGTCTTCAGAGAAGGAAATCTTTTCGACAGATTAAGAGACTTGCCCAAGGTCACCAGAGTTGAAAATTCTTTAAATTCCACACTATACCACTTCTTTAAATGTTGCAACAATTATCAACTCGTATTTTACTAGCTTTGTTCCTGTTTTTCTCATAATACTGGAGTATCAGCTCCTAGATGGGAAGACTTTTTGTTCTGCTACTTGGCATTCTTAAAACCAAACAGTGCCTGGTTGTAGAGTTCATGAGTGAATAAATAAATGATTGAATGAATTAAGGAATACATACATACTTGAAAATAACCAACCAGCATTCAGTCAAACCAAATTTACTGCCATTTTAACTTTTTCATATATTTTTAGCAAATGTTTTAATTTTTTGCAGCCTAAACAGAAAACTCATAGCTTTATTTGGAAAATACTGGAGTAGCCCTACCTGGGTAAAAAGCTAAATATTATCACTTGACTTGAGGATGATTTTTTTCAATTTGATGATTTTTTAGAGTCCTTCCTTCAGAGAAAGGTCACTGGATAACATAGCTGATCCTGCCCTGGACTTCGAAAGCTAAGAAAAGCGACAGGATTGAACTAAGAAGGAGATGTGCCCGGTTAAGTGCACTTCTGTTGCTTTTCTAAATAGTACCGTTCTTTGATATGTTCTTTGACCTACAGAAGAGCCAACATTTGTCTAGTAGTATGTGGTTGTTAAGAGCTCAGCTGCTAACCAAAAGGTTAGCAGTTCGAAACCACCAGCCACTCCTTGGAAACCCTATGGGGCAGTTCTACTCTGTCCTATAGGATTGCTTTAAGTCGGGATTGACTCGATGGCACTGGGTTTGGCTTAGCTTATGTTGTTGTTTTTGTGTTCTGTCAAGTCGATTCAGACTTACAGTGACCCTGTAGGACTGAGCAGAACTGCCCAAATAGTTTCTTAGACTGTAATCTTTATGGGAGCACATTGTCAGGTTTTTTCTCCCACAGAGCTGCTGGGTAGGTGTCAACCACCGACCTTTTGGTTAGCAGCTGAGTGCTTAACCATTATACGACCAGGGCTCCTTGTCAAATAGTATAGTATAGTCCAGTTTCCTCAGGCCAAAGAGTAATACAATCGTGGCTGACCCTCACAGCTGGTTTTGGCACTCCTAGTAGTGACACAGATTCCATGAACCCGTTTTTGTGGTCCAACTATAAGAAACACAACTCTATACTGTGCATTCACAAGCATTTGCTCATAGAAATGGTGAAGATGGTTTGGTCCTCAGAGGTTCCCAAGTGCTTTAAAAACAATTCTTACCTCTCTCTTAGGACGACTAAGAAAATGGATTACCTTTAAAACAAAAAAAACAAATCTGTTGCTGTTGAGTTAGTTCTAACTCATGGCAACCCTATGTATTACAGAGTAGAACTGCTCCACAGGGTTTTCTTAGATATGACCTTTACAGAAGCAGTTTGCCAGGCCTTTCTTCTGCTGCACTGCTGGATGAATCCAAACTGCCAACCTTTAGGTTAGGAGCTGAATGCAAACCATTTGCACCATCCAAAACCAAAAACCTACTGCCATAGAGTCGATTCTGACTCCTAGCAGCCTATAGAGTAGAACTGCCCCGTAGGGTTTCCAAGGAGTGCCTGGTAGCTTTGAACCGACAGTCTCTTGGTTGGCAGTAACTCTTAACCACTGCACCACCAGGCCTCCTTGCACCAACCAGGGACCTTTAAAGGATTTAATATTTGCAAAGCATCTGAAGCTCCATGAAATACTCTGTAAGTATAAAAAGCAGCCATAAGGTAGTCGATACATGTAAAGGAACCTTAATATCACAATAATAATAATAAGAGATGTCTTCCATCAGGCACAAGGAAGACTACTGTATTGACATAATGCACTTACAAAAATACCTCAATACTGTGGGAGAGGAGGGAGCGGTTAGCCAAAAAAAAAAAAAAGTAGAATGCGCATTATTTGTGTAAAAATACGAAAATACGTTAAGTCATTTTACCCTATTTAGACAAAAATAGCAAACATTAATTCTAGACAAGATCTTTTTTCAGCTTTGGTTGTTTTATAATGTTCACTGAAAAAAAAGTATTTTTAGTGTTTTTGAATAGGGAATGATGAAAATCTACACATAGAAGCCACATAGACTCTAGTATGAGATTGATTTTCAAAGACTTTCTTTCTCAGGTCTACAGCCTTGGTAATTACAGGGCAAACACAGTATACTTGCAATTTTTTGTGTTTATCGTTATGGTGGTCAATTGCCCTACAACTCTTGGTGCTCAGACTCATTTACGAGTTACAGCAGTGAGAAACATTTGTCACAGCCCAGAAACTGCTTCCTGAAGGCATGTTGAAAGACATAATAGGCTAGACCAAGCACTTAAAAGTTGGGATGCTTATCTGCACCCCATTCAGAAACAATCTAAACAGATTTTGATATAATATTCTGACACTTTCCATTTAGATCTTATTTGAAAGAGCAAGGCCAGAGGCAATCAAAACTAAAATAAAAATAAAGACTAGGAAGAGTAGATACTGAACCTTCATGAGCAGAAAGGATTCAAATTAAATTTGCGGTGAAGGTCTGAATAGTGCCTTGATGGAAACTCCCAGTTAGTTATTACTGTAGAAAATCCATTTATTATGTCTACTGGAACACATACATACAATAGTGAAGAATAGGGAAGATTCTTGTCTATGCAGGTTGTGCTATTTCTCAAGTCTCTAACTAGGTGGAGTTTCAGAGCTAAGATCTTTTTTTTTTTTTTTTCTTGTTTGTCTGTGTTATGGATTGAACTGTGTCCCCCAAAATTATGTATTGTAAATCGTAACCTCTATGTCTGTGGTTATAATCCTATTTGGGAATGGGTTGTCTTTGTTATGTTAATGAGACAGGATTAGTATAGGGTGGGTTTTAAGTCAATCTCTTACACGATATAAAAAGAACAGATTAGGACAAGCAAACAAGCAGAGATGGGGGAAGACAGATGCCAAGCCACATGAAGATTGCTCAGGAGCAGAAGCTCAAAGAGGCAAAGACCTTCCTCCAGAGCCAACAGAGAGAAAGCCTTCCCCTAGAGTCAGTAGTCTGAATTCAGATTGTTAGACTCCTAAACCATGAGAAAATAAATTTCTGTTCATTACAACCACCCACTTGTGGGATGACTGTTACAGCAGCACCAAGAAACGAAGAGTGCGTAAACAAGGTTCTTGTTTTCAGAAGTTAGATTTAAAAACACAGAACATGCACAGCAAAGAAAAGCAAACTCCCTCATCTTTGCAACCCTCACTGTCATCCTGATATTGCTGACACTGTCCCTGCCTGCTCACCTCACAGTGCTCACTTCAGTGTAACGATAAAGGTATTTCCTAGGTGAGGTCAAGGTCAGCTTGATCTTGGTATCTGGCTTTCCACAAATGTACTCTGTGGATTATTTGGAAAGCTTTAAAAAGAATTTTGCCGTTTCTTCTTCTGCACCCCAATAAAACTCCGTAAACACAAGCATTGATACAATGGAGGGACCTGGAATTAGGAAATGGGGTCACTCTCTGAAAAGAAAAATACCAGGAATCAAATCATGATGGATCCAGTCAACTATTTCAGAGGCATTTGGTCTAATAGTGGTTTGCAAACATATTACTGGAAAGGTTGGGAAAAATATTTACCATGTGCATGACCATCAGTGGAGAAGAACCAGAGGCTTTCTTTTTTTCTCACTGTTACCGCCTGGGTGCTTAGTGTGTGGCGTATAGAGGTACTCAATAACATCGGCTGCATTAACAGACTTCAACAAATCACTAAGAATATAACAGAAGCTAGTATCAGAATATAACTATGGCAAAATAAAATATGGGTGCAGTTAAAAAGAAAAAGAATTAGTAAGAATAAGAGGTGTTCAGTCTCACTACTAATCAAAGATATACAGCTATGGGATATGTTTTTCCAAAGTGGCAAAAACAGACAAAAATATTAATTTATTTTTGGAGGAGAATGTGGTATAATTACATTTTACAGGGTAAGCTCTAGAAGGCTATAATGTTTGTATTTGTTCTCAAATGTTCAGAATATACATATCTTTTGACACAGATTCCACTTTTAGGGACTTAGTCTATGACAGTCAGAAGAATGCAAATATGTAGATGCAAGGATATTTTTCTAAGATTCATAATTAAAGGAAATGATGACATAACCTAAATTTCTATCACCAGAGTCTGAATATATACAGGCTGGACATAGCTGTACATGAAATATGAAGCACATTACTTGATGCAACTAGAAGTTAATGATCGGTCGTTAAATTAAAAAGAGGCCTACAAAGCAATTTATGTGTATACTGAGCATAAAAATATGGAAGGATTCCAAATAAAATAGTAATAAAGCTTATATTTAATTGGTTGGATAAAAGATGATTTGACCTTCTTCATGATTTTCATATTTAGTAAATATTTTATTGGTGATCAACATCATCTTTTAATAAATGAAATGTAGCATTTTCAAATTTTGTTTGTTATTTGTGACTTAAAGTGTTTTAATTCTAAAAGAACTTTTAATACAGTTAAATTACAAAATATCTTAAGCAAAAATAAATAAATAAATAATCAAATAAATCCTGAGCAGATAATCAACACATTATAATGTCATAGCCCTTCTATCTTTTTGGTGTTCCCTTATCTTATTTTCATGTCATTCATTATGAATACTTACTTAGAGCTCCCTATATGCCAGAGACATATTCCTATATTTTAGGAATTAGAGATACGTAAGTGTGTAAGACTAGACAAGGTCCATGACTTCATGCTGGGGGTAGTTGAGGGGCACAGTCAATAACCAAACAAATACACATATAAATAATGTAATTTCAGAACAAGATAAATAACAAAAACAATGTGATGTGATGGATATAACTGGGGATAAATGGTATGTCTGATTTAGGATGGGTGATCAGAGAGAGTCTCTTTAAAGAGGTGATAATTAAATTCCTGACTTGGGCACCAGTAGAGTCCAGAAACTTCCTTTTGTCTTGCCTGATTATTGTGTGGCCTTCCTAGTCCTGGTCCATTCTGACCTTGACAATCTCCACCTGCCAGTGTTCATGGTCACTTGAGAAAGACTTCCTCAGAAGATGGCATGTTGAGATTAGAATTGCTCCTTATTTCATGGATCTTCCAAATTCTGTCAGACTTCAAGCTTATTTTGCCATGACATTCCTAGATGCATTTTTTTTCTTTCCACTAGTCAAGTGGTGACATGTTTGCTATATTTTAGAGATGATGCCAGATACATAGGCACAGTGGGATACTTGTCTTCCACATTTGTACTTCTTGTCAAAAAATCAATAAAACTAAAGCTGTTGAAATTGATGAAGCAAACCACTGTCTCTCCTACTTTAGGGAAAATGTTTCTCAAATTTCCGAAAGACATTGAGGTTTGTTACATCTCTTAAATAAGATAAATATGCCAGGTTTATTTTATACCCACCTTGTATCCAAACAAAGTATACAAATAATTAAATAAATGTCACTTAACATATCATCTGGGATCAGGTAAACTGATTTCCTTTAGTATTTTCTAATTTATTTGTCTTTAGTATGATTGTCGTCTCCAGCAAATGGATTATTTGTAGGACATAGAAGCCCAACGACAATATACCATTTCACGCTGTAGTGATGCCACCATGAGGGAATCCTGAGCTGCGAGGTTTAATTAAGCTACCTGCAATGAAATGACTTCCACCAAGTGGCACATCTCCCACTGCTTTCAAAATGTTTTTTCTGTTGTCACCATTCCCTCTTGTTTTCACCAAAGAACACAGATACACAAAACAACAGAAGAATAGGAAACATACACCCACACGCACGTTGTTGTTAGTTGCTGAGTTGATTGTGACTCATGGTGACCCCATGTGTGTTAGAGTAGGCTGTAACTTTTCTGAAGCAGATCACCAGGCCTGTCTTGCAAGGTGTTTCTGGGTGGGTTTGAACCATCAGTGTTTTGGCTCGTGGCTGAACAATTAACCATTTGCATCACCCAGGGAGCCATACACACATATAAACCAAAAAAACAAACCCTTTGCCGTCAAGTCGATCCTGACTCACTTGTCATTAATCTACAGATCAGAACAGTTTAAAGCATGCCTTCTTATTGTGGCTTAGAGAACTTGCTTAGAGGATGTACTTAGAGAATAGTCCTTAGAACTTGGAAGTTTCTAGGTACTTGATTCTTTGATTCTTTCTTCAACAACTCCTAGAACAGCCTTGTCTTAGTCATCTAGTGCTGCTATAACAGAAATACCACAAGTAGATGGTTTTAACAAAGAGAAGTTTATTTACTTACAGTCAAGTAGGCTAAAAGTCCAAATTCAGGGTGTCAGCTCCAGGGGAAGGCTTTCTCTCTCTGGGGCTTCTCATCAGTGTTCTCCCAGACTAGGAGCTTCTCTGCGCAGGGACCCTGGTCCAAAGGACGTGCTCTGCTCCTGGCACTGCTTTCTTTTTTTTTTTTTTTAACAGAACAAATAGTTTCTCATGAAACAGTAGTACACATGTTGTTTTATAAAATTGGTTAACAACACCACAACTTATTAACCCTCTAAATTCTCAACCTTTTTTTTTTTTTTTGGTGAAAATACACACACCCAAAGATACACCGTTTCAAAAATTTCTACATGCACAGTTCAGTGACATGTAATGTCCAAATTTTTTTTTCCCAGTCTGTAGGTTCTCTTTTTACTCTTTTGGTGAAGTCTTTTGATGAGCATAAGTGGTTAATTTTTGAAGATCCCAGTTATCTAGCTCATCTTCTGGAGTTTGTGTGTTGTTACTTACGGTTGGTATCTTGCTAGTGCCGTGGATTAGGGCATCTCGAGTTGATCCTATTTTTTCTTCTATGATCTTTACAGTTTTTGGCTTTATATTTAGGTCTTTGATCCATTTTGAATTAGTTTCTGTATGGTGTGAGGTATGGGTCCTGTTTCTTTTTTTTTTTTGTAGATGGACATCCAATTTTGCCTGCACCATTTGTTAAAAAGACTTTCTGTTCCCCATTGGATGGACTTTGGGCCCTTGTCGAAGATCAGGTGACCACAGGTGTATGGATTTACATCTGGGTTCCATTGGTCAATGTATCTGTTGCTATGCCAGTACCAGGCTGTTGTGACTACCGTAGCTGTATAGTAGGTTCTGAGATCAGGTAGTGGGAGTCCTCCTACTTTATTCTTCTTCAATAGTGCTGTACTTATCTGGGGCTTCTTTCCTTTCCATATAAAGTTAGTGATTAGTTTTTCCATCTCTTTAAAGAATGTTGTTGGAAATTGGATCGGGATTGCATTGTATTTGTAAATTGCTTTGGGTAGAATTGTCTTTTTCACAATGTTGAGTCTACCTATCCATGAGCATGGTATCTTTTTCCATTTATGTAGATCTCTTTGAGTTTCTTGAAGTAGTGTTCTGTAGTTTTCTTTGTATAGGTCTTTTACATGCTTGGTTAGTTTATTCCTAAATATTT
>NW_004444188.1:2460538-2462515 GCF_000243295.1 Trichechus manatus latirostris
CTTTTGGATTTCTAATTGTTGTTTTTGTATAATTTCTAGTTGTGAATTTATTTTGGCATTTTGTTCCTGCATCATCTTCCTAAATTCTTCCAATTTTTTGTCTGTATTTTCCATTAATTTGTCTATTGTTTTCTCATGTTTGTCAGCTTTTTGCCTCAGTTCTTGAAAATTCTGAGTATTAGAGATTTAAATTCCCTATCAGGTACTTCTAGTGCATTTTCTTACACAGGAGAGTCATCTGGTGTTTTAATTTCGACGCCTACTGGAATAATCCTGTCCTGTTTTTGTAAATGTTTTGATATTGTTTGCTGTTTTTGGGGCATTCAGTAGATATTTCTCTCATCATTGATTGTAGATTTGTTTGTTTCGTCCCTTTTTTTAAAAAAGAAAAAATTTGAGTATGTCTGAGCAGGCGGACTGCGTGCTCTTTGTTGTTTGCTCGTCTGTGCGCTCAATACTTTTCACCTCTTTCTCCAACTGGCACGTTCAGTCACTGAGATGTGGTACAGCAGGGCAGGTCTAGCTGAAGAGGAGCCACTGGGACAGGTTGTTTGTGGCACTCACTACAGCCACCAGGGGGCTTCTGTAATCAGTGCTGGGCAGGTTCCAGTAGGCCGTGCCTGCACTGCTTTGTGGTGTGATGTCAAGCTCACGGTGCAGGTAGGCAGGATGCAGTGGGGAAATGGTTATGTGTGGAGCTAAGCCGGATATGGGAGAGAGGACAGAGGAACAGGAGCCAAAAAACATACAAACAAACAAAAAAGAATGGTAAGGGAGCTTGCCGTTGGAATGGAGAGATGAGAGACTATGAAATGGAGAAAAACAGAAGGGGGAAGTGGAGGAAAAGAATGAACAAATAAAAATCAGAAAGGTTAAAGAACCGCAAAGTTCCCAGGGATCCCACAGATGCAGCTATGAGGTCTTGGGAAGTCGCTCTCAGGTGTCGCAGCACAGCCTGGCCAGAAGGTGCAGAGGCATACAATGGCTGGTATTCAGGGATCAGAAAGAGAAGGAAGATATAGAGAGAAGAGAAACTGAGCAATGAAGAAAGACAAAAGGGAAAAGAGGGAAAAGAAAACAAAACAAATTAAAAAAAAAAAAAAAAACCAACGTTAAAAGAAATGTCCTCAGGGATCCCTCTGCACGTCTGTGGAAGCCGAAGGGGAGTCTCCCTGGTACGCAGCTCCAGCCTGGCCAGAAACGGCTCCCAACTCAAGAAAAGGAAAAGAAAACAGACAAACAATTCAAAATGAAGAAAAACCCCAGGATCCCACCAGCGCGGTAGCCCAGACCGGGAAGCAGCTCCACACTTGAATGGAGCTCCACAGCCCCTCAGGAAAAAGCAAAGATGGTGCACGGAGCCAGGCACTCGAGTGAAACGAGGGGGAGGCAGCGAGAGGTAAGCAAGAAATCCAAAGAAGCACAAAAGAAAAAGAAAAAAGCAACACCAGCAGCCAACAAATGGCACTCAGAGAGCCAGCCAGTGTGGGCTGGTGTTTCTGGACAAGAGACTGTGTCCGTGGGAAGCAGAGGAGGCCGAGTGTGGGTGAAGAAGGGGAGGGAGTGGGAAAGCGTATATCACAAATTGCCGGCCCTCTGGAGCCCCTCAGGAAGAAGCAAAGATGGTGCACGGAGCCAGTCACTTGAGTGAAAGGAGGGGGAGGTGGCGAGAGGAAAGTGAGATATCAAAAGAAACAGAAAAAAAAGCAACACTAGCAGCCAACAAATGGCACCCAGAGAGCCGCCCGCTTGGGTGTGTGGAATCCAAGCAGCCAGCGCCTCCCGGGGAAGAGACCGTGGCCGCAGGAAGCAGAGGAACAAAAGAACAAAAGCCCCGGGATCCCACCAGCGCAGCAGCCCAGACCGGGAAGCAGCTGCACACTCGAATGGAGCCCCGCAGCCCCTCAGGAAGAAGCAAAGATGGCGCTTGGAGCCAGGCACTCGAGCAAAAGGAGGAGGGGACGGTGAGAGGCAAGC
>NW_004444188.1:2462872-2479103 GCF_000243295.1 Trichechus manatus latirostris
TCCTCGCTCTCCGTTCTCTTTCAGTATTCTGACTCCATTTGGTGCTCGGGTGAGTTCTTTATCTCTTCATTTGATGTTCTAGGGTTTCAGGTATGTTGCATTCTCTGTTTGGCTTAGTTTTTCGGATCTTTGCTGTGGAGGGACGGTGTGGTGCTTCTGCCTAGAGCGCCATCCTGCCGGAACCTGCCGGCACTGCTTTCTTGATAGTATGAGGTCCCCAACTGTCTGATTGCTTCCCTTTCCTTTTGTCTCTTGAGAGATAAAAGGGGGTGCAAGCCACACCCCAGGGAAACTCCCTTTACATTGGATCAGGGATGTGACCTGCGTAAGGGTGGTGTTACAATCCCACCCTAATCCTCTTTAACATAAAATTACAATCACAAAATGGAGGCCAACCACACAGTTCTGGGAATCATGGCCCAGCCAAATTGATACACACATTTTTGGGGAGACATAATTCAATCCATGACAAACCTCATGTCCTTTCCAAATCTAACACTTGGACTTTTAATTTTTTTTTCCCTTTATATTAACATTAATCCCTGAGTGTAATGTCTGGCATCTCTTGTACTGATACTTGAAACGTTATGTAAATGCTTCATATGTTTGCCTCAGCTCAATTCCTATTAATTGATGCTACCTATTCCTTTGTCATTAAGGAGCCCTGGTGGCACAGTGGTTAAACTGCTTGGCTGCTAAACATAAGGTCAGTGGTTCAAACCCACCAGCCGTTCCATGGGAGAAAGATGTAGCAGTCTGCTTCCATAAAGATCGACAGCCTTGGAAACTCTATAGGGTCACTATTAGTTGGAATTGACTTGTCGGCAGTGAGTTTAGTTTTTGGTTTTCATTCCTTTGTCGATGATTTAATTGTGTAAATCCAAACACACAAATACGTATATAATTACACCTTCTAGTAATTAATTATCGAGATATTATAGGAACACAAAAGATCAGGGAAGTTTTATTTGAAGAAGTAACAATTAAGTTGAAACCTGATGAGTAGTTGGGGAAAGAACATTCTAGGTGGCCTGAATAACAGGAAATAAAAGAATCCCACTATGGCTGGAGATCAGATAGAGGAAAGTTTTGGGAAACACTTCTGGAGGAGAATACAGAACTTACAGTTTGCAAATCTTTGTAGGACATGCTATATAGCGTTTGGATTTTATTCCAGGTATGATGGGAAAACAGTACAGGATTTTATGGAGAAGTGTAGAATTTTTTATATTCAAAAGCTGCCACACTTTCTTCTCCACCACCAACTTCTGTCTTCTGGACTCAAGTTGACCGTTAATCTCTTCTTTCCACATTGATTCCAGGTTAACCAATTTCAAACAGTTTCACCTTTACTCATAGTTATAATAATAATCGCTATAATTTATGGGGAATTTACTACGTGCATCTCACATACGTTATAAAATGTATGCTTTATTGTCACCATAACAAGCAAGGTGATAGAGGTATTAATATTTTTTACTTTAAAGATAAGGAAGTGGAGGGATAGAGACCTTGAACAGCTTGTCATAATTATTCAGATTGCCCTGACTCCAAAGCTCAGTATGGGTTACTTTGCATTGTCCTGAACAAACTACATTTCCCTCTTGCCACCCGAATCATATTTGAACTCATAAATGTATTATTTAAAGTCCTTAATAATAATGTTCCATTTATACATCCACACCTCTTTCCCCCTATTCCCATCAAGGAAACTTTGCATGATTTTGTTCCTTTACCCTCATCCCCATTTCCTACCACTCACTGTACTTAACAGGATTATTCTCTCACTCTGAATAATGACAATGGTCAGCAGAAAATGTCAGTTCCACATCACACTCTTCCCCTAACTGGGACTTACTGAGCATCAAAAAGTTTTCTTTAAAATCAAAATATTAATCTCAAGTTCATGCATCTTCCAAGAAAGGAGGAAAATAATGTATACACAGATTTTCTTTTAACTCTAAAGGACTATGCATGTGTACATTTTATTTTAATGCACTGATTTAGTCTCTTTCCTTAGCCAGACATGTTTCTTCCCATCCATGCATCCATCCAAACCCCACCCATCTCCTAGACTGAGAGCAAGAAAATGTGGTGAACACTGTGGTTTTCTTGTTGACCTTAACTGCTCTTTCCCTTTTGATAACTCTTATATCCACATCTAATTAAGGATGAATTATTATATTTTCTTGTGCTTTACACGTGTGTAAATTATGCTTGGTTACCACTGACGCAAACTCTTCCCCTCCACACCTGCGCCCGTTGCCATCTAGTACATTTGGACTCATAGTGACCCTAGAGGACATAGTAGAATTGCCTCATATGGTTTCCAAGGCTGTAATCTTTATGGAAGCAGACTGTCACATCTTTTTCCCGGGAGTGGCTGGTGGGTTCCAACCACCAGACTTTCGGTTAGCAGCCAAGGGCTTAACCACTGCATCACCAGGGCTCTTGCAAAATCCAGACTAGGATTATATTTTCCATTCTCCATATGCTAGTCATGTCTGCCACGGTGAAAGTAGGGAAGTAAAGGCTCGTGGTTCATAAAGACTTGGGCTGGAGTCCTGGCTCTGAGTAATACTGGGAAAGACTATGAACTCTCTTAGCTTCAGTGTTCTCAACTTTAAATGGTGTTATTAATTGTATCTTCCTCTCTGAGTTGTACAATTTAAGTCAGAAAAAAGCATGGAAAACACAGTGGCTGGCCTCCACTCTATTAACTATGACTATTCTCATCCTTATTATATATTGGAGTGTCTATTTTTCTGTACCTCATTGTGATTATTTTACTAAAAGCTCAGTTAATACGTATTTCCTAAATAATTAAATATATTATCTATTCCTTAAGACTTCTGTTTGCAATATGTCCCCTTTAAGCAATTGCACTGATCAGATTTTCCATAATAGCTGCCTACAATCAGCTTAAGGCAAACTGTAGCCTGGGCTCCTCAAACCTTAGATGGAAGAAGTTTCATTCTGTTTTATCAGTTGATAATGCCATTTCCCATAGACTAAAAGCGGTATAATTTAACAACTTTTATCAGTTGTTATCAATACATTTTATATATTTACTTATATACATAACAACTTACTAAAGTCTTTACTATATATAGTGTCTTGTTTTTCATGGAATATTGAAGTAGCATAGTTGAAGAAGAGCTGTGGTTGCGTTATTAGTTAACCCACTTGCTGTTATGAATGGTGGCCCAATGGAAGAGCAAGTGTCTTTTTGTCAAACTATGAAAACAGAGTATGGATTTGGTCCCAAATACTATCAAAAGAATGCACCCACCCATGATTTGGGTTGCCATTCTTAATCTCTAAATTTTTTAAACCAGATTGTAATTATTTTATAGTACCTTGTCAAGTTCATCACACACTTTACATTACGCATCTTTTCAATCCTCTTACTATAAGTAACAGTCATAGAAATTTTTAGGGATAACATCTTAAGTACTTAGGTGCTTAACCATTGCACCACCAGGACTCTGGGACAAAGAAGACTTCGGTAAATACTTAACAAAAAATCTGTTTTACTTTGGTAAAAAGCAAATAAATTAGATTTAAGAGGGTTTAATCATGTCAATTCTTATTTGTATTCATGGGATTAAACTGATGCAGGATTTGAGAATAGAGGTTTTTTTCTTTTTTTTAAAGGACATCGTGAACACAATTTTGCTTCTAGCTATTTTGTGATTGAAGAGTTCATTTCATTAAGTAGCTTTGTCTTTAAACAGAGAGTGACAGAGCCTGCCATTGCTTTCAAATTTCTCAAAACACTGAGGTCAACTTAACCAAGAAGCTCTCTGAAACTCTTAAATTTTTAAGTCTCCAAATTTATTTGAGACTTGAGGCTAAGTAGAGAGTAAGATCAACTTTTCTGTTTCAATTCTCTTCTCCTTTTCTTCTCTCTGTCTTTCCTCTCTTTTTTCTCCTTCTCTTTTTCCTACAGGTAAATCTAATGCATATGGTACAGACACATGAAACAGGAACAGAGATTCCAGAGATTAATGCCCCTGTCTAAGCCTTCACCGTATGTGAAAGCTGGAAAATGAATAAGGAAGACCAAAGAAAAATCGACGCTTTCGAATTTTGGTGTAGGTGAAGAATATTGAATATACCATGGACTGCCAGAAGAATGAACAAATCTGTCTTGGAAGAAGTACAGCCAGAATTTTTCTTGGAAGCAAGGACGGTGAGACTTTATCTCACATGCTTTGGACATGTTATCAGGAGTGACCAGTCCCTGGAGAAGGATATCATGCTTGGTAAAGTGGAGGGTCAGCGAAAAAGAGGAAGACTCTCAACTGTATGGATTGACACAGTGGCTGCAACAATGGGCTCAAGCATAGCAAGGATTGTGGAGGTGGTGTGGGACTGGGCAGTGTTTCATTCTGTTGTGCGTTGGGTCACTATGAGTCAGAACCGACTTGACAACACCTAAAAACAAAGAAAAGCAAACCAAAGCCACTGCCATCTAGTTGATTCCAACTCATAGTGACCCTATAATACAGAGTATAGCTGCCCCATAGTGTTTCCAAGGCTGTAAAACTTTATGGAAGCAGATTGCCACATCTTTCTCCCAAAGAATGAATGGTGGCTTCAAACGGCCAACCTTTTGGTTAGCAGCCAAGTACTTTAACCACTGTGCCACTGGGGTTCCTTAACTGGAAAAAGAATTAAATTATTAGGTAGTATCTCTATGCTTCAGTCTCCTCATCTGGAAAATGGGGATAATTATAGTTCTTACTAAATTGTTGTTTTAAGGATTCAGTGAAATAGTGCATTTCAGGGGCTTAAGGCAATGCCTTGCCCATGGTAACCACTTGAGAAATCACAGCTAATATGGCAATGGCAGTGATGAATAAAAGTACATAAAATCAGGGCCAGTGGAGTGACCTGGGAGCAACACGCACACCAAGGCAAGGAAACACTTGAAAGGGCAGCTGAATATGGCGTAAGGATTTAAAAAATATAAAACTTCTCTAAACTTCTTAAGCCTTCCCATTGCTATATGGTAACTTGGCGCCCCCTAAATGTCATTTATGTATCGCTTTCACCCGTTTTATCATGTAGCTACATCTCCTGATTCAGTCTCCTAAGGACTAGTCTTTAAGCAGTGACATGTTGGTGTCCTAGTTATATGTATTTTTCCAAATACACACCAACATACATTTATAACGATCGGAATCAATAATCAGGTCATCTCTACACCAAGGAACATGTTGTGTGATAGTACTTGTTCCATTTTCGGAAACACTGAGACTGACACATATTAGTTATTACCGTTCTTGTTACTAGTCAGATCGTACAAAGTGAAGTTCTGAAAATAACTTCTGGCCAGCCAGACTGAGTGCAATTGTTCTGGTTTGTTTGCTTACTATGGCTGTTAGCTATTTCTCCCCAACCTCCTCCCCTCCTTCCACGATCAGTCAACCAGTCCTGGAAAGCTTTTCACGAAATATTTATGACAAGTCAATCCAATATCTTAACATTTTACAAAAAGCTCAGACATTTTAATAACACTTTACTTGGTGTCTCATTTATTGTGCATGTGTGTATCTAGTATTATTACTGTTGTTATTTTGTACACTGTATGGATGTGTGTGTGTTTATTTTATTATCTTTTTTATTTTGCTGAGCCTAGTAACGATCAGGATGTGATCCTTCTAAGTGTAGAATTTACGTCTCTTTGGAAAACTGACAGAAAGGACTGAAGTTAGTATTTCTAAAGACCGGCTACTCCCTAAGTTTTTACTCCATTTTTCCCCTCTTCATATCTTTTGAAAATTGATGTAAAGTTGAATCCTTCAGCTCAAGGCGTTCAGGTAATTTCCTCACCTTAACGTTTCTCTTTGAGACATAGACTGCTAATTGTTACAACTCTGGGTAGCCGGAACAGATAAGAAAGATGTACTGAGACAACGACAGGCATAAAATAGCTCATTAAAGCGCGCTCACCTGCCCACTTCCCGCTCTGAGGTTCAGGGAGCTTTTACGATACACCTGCGTGATTCTCATCAGCGCGCTAACCCCGCCTGTCTAGCCGACTGTCAGCCCTCTCTGAACTCCCTCCGCGTTCTGGGTTGGATTTTTCATTTCACACATCATTCCGCTCCTCGCTCCAGTGACTCTAAAGAGCCAAAAACCCACCTAATCCTGTGTGCACTTTAGTGCCAATCATTTAAATTCATACTTCGGAGAGGTGGAGATTGTAATACGAATACTTAAAAAGCATACACACTGGGGACTTTTATGGTGGGTTCTCTCAGAAATCACTTCAGAAAATGATGACATTTGGAGCCAGAAAATAGGTTAGTTTATTTACTGACCAAGCTTCACATGTATAGTGTTTCTTCATGTGAGTTTCTCTTTTTATAGCCGTAATATATAATTGTACTTCTGTTTACTTTAAACAAGAAAATATTTTTCTTTCTTTCTTTTTTATTGTGCTTCAGGTGAAAGTTTACAAAGAAAATTATTTTCTCATTCAATAATTTATACACAAATTGTTTTGTGACATTGGTGAAATTATTTTTTCTTAAATATAAAATGTCTTCTTTGGTCATATTTGCTTTATGGCTGGCAGCTGACTGGGGAGAATGGAGAAAACCAACTTTAAATCTCAAATGTGCCCCTGCCTAAATAGATCCACTTGCTCTAATATGCAAAAGTATTTTGTAACTGATATTCTCTTCATGATGCCAACCCAACTAGTTAAATAGAAATAATCAAAATAATAATATTTGTAAAATCAGCCAACCCAATAATAGGACCAGTTTGTGATTAAAAAAGAAATAGAATAGTAGTTGGACATTTGTGAGATATAGGATGTGGTCCTATGTTGTGTTAATAAACTCAATCACATGTTAGGAAGTGTTATAAAATTTTATAAAATCAGTTGCAAAAATAGAATTTTTAAAGGATGAATAATATTAGCTCTATTTTGAAGTTAATACCATATTAAATTTGGGCACACAGTGTTGAGAGAATATACAGAGCATTTTACTTCACTCACTGAAAGTCTTATGAGCAGACACTATAGTCTACTCAAAGAAGCCATGGAGACACTATGGTTAAGCACTTGCTACTAACCAAAAGGTCAGAGATTGGAACCCACCAGCCACTCTGCAGGAGAAAAGACCTGGCAATCTGTTTCTGTAAAGATTATAGCCTTGAAAACCCTATAAGGCAGTTCTACCCTGTCATGTGGGTCATTATGAGTCAAAATCAACTCGATGGCACACAACAACAACAACACTGTCTACTCAGTACACATTATTTGCTTTTTCCTTGCTAGCAAAACACTAAGTTTATTCAGGAAATGGGCACCCATTCGTTTCATGGAATCCCTTAGCCGTACGTAATGAATGTTGGTTAGACTAATAAAGCAATCCCAGAAAGTCCAACTCAATTACAGTAATTTGTTTAGGCAGGAGAATTTCACATAATACTGGACACTTAGACATAAAGAGACGTTTTTCTGAGACGGGGTAATGATAATGACAGAATTTTTCTTCCTCTAGAAATGAGACAAGAGAACGAGATGTATCCCTTCCTGACCTTAGATATTAATGTACATGACATGATGTCTGGAGCCGCTATAGCCATTTGATGAACACAACGTTGCTGAGCTACTATCGAAGAACAGCCCACTTCCAGAATGCCTGTTTTAAGTGAAATAATAAATATTCCACTGTTGAAGTAATTTATAATCAGATTTTCTGATACCTGAAGCTAAAACCGTTCTAACTAGTTCACTTCACCCTCAGGATTTTGAATCAATCACTATATATGTTTATTAAGTCTCATTCCTGCCTGTGTCTGTATTAGTCAGGTTAGGCTTAATATACAAAAGTGTATTTCCTCCCACATAAATTCTGCTATAGTTCTAGTGGATATCCAGGGAAACTCTAAGGATTGACTCAGGGATTCATTATGCTTCCATCTTATGGTGCTGCCGTCTCAAAGCATGATTTCCAAAGTTACAGAATCTGGGGAAAAGAGAGCTGGAGGGTTCCTCAAATACTTCTTACTTCTTCAAAAAGCCAGTGATTTATTCACAGTCCACTGACCAGAGCTAGCCAGGTGACCCAGTCCACTGTATTCAAGCCAGGAATGTAGGAGAGCTCTTGGATATTCAGTGAGCTTTAAAAATCTCCTCCCCAGTGAATCTGGTCTAGATTTAGTTATTGTTGTTGTGTGCCAGGGAGTTGATTCCAACTCATAGCGACTCTATAGAACAGAGAAGAATTGTCCCATAGAGTTTCCAAGGAGTAGCTGTGTGGATTCAAACTGCTGACCTTTTGGTTAGCAGCCTGAACGCTTAACCCCTTTGCCACCAGTGCTCCAGATTTAATTATTAGGATGACAAAAATATATGGAATTTTTCTATCGCATTATAGATATAAAGGATTCACCAGATTCCCCTTAGTTTTTTTCACACATTTGGAGGAAAATTTTATAAGAATTAATTTTAATTTCGAAATAAAGTTTTACAGGATTTAGGATATGTGAAATGGCAAATGTTAGAAAACTGCAAAGGCACAGAGCAGGAGTTTCCTGATGACAGGAGTGGTTCAGAGCATAGATATTGGAGTCTAATGATCAAGTACACACCTCAGCTCTTCACATGCTAGTATTTGAGCTTGAGTTACTCATCTGAAAATGGGAATAATATTACTATGAATTCCACAGGATTTTGAAAATAAAATGTCTGCCATTAAACACACACACACACACACACTACAATGTGGTAAACACCATTTTATCATATGATATTGCAAGCATGGGTGCTAAATGAGCCTATGCACAACCTATTGAAAATTTTGAGCGTCCAGTATGACATAACCGTCCTATGGGAAACAAGCATTTTCTTTTATTGTGTAAGTTTGCTACTCAGTATGTCTGCATTATACTTCAAATGCAGAACAGGTAGGACTAATAATGTTTTATTTAAAAAATAAAATCATCTTTTCTTTCCTAAGTACACCTTTTCTTTCCTGCTGTCTACTGTTTTGCATTTCACAATTATGTCACAGTTTTGTCAGTGGAAAGAGGGCAGCAAAAGGCAATTAAATAAATGCAGGCTTAAATCAGGAAATTACAGTAAATGCAGTGCCATGCCAATGGAGTGTGGGAGATTTTCTCAATAAATAAATTCGTGGTTATAAATTCCTCTGCTTTGTACTTCTCAACTCCAAGAAGCACATTCATAGATAGTTTCTGTAATATTAAGATTTTAAGTGCATATTGGCCTAAACAGTACCCTATCCTTCAACCATGATCGTGTTGAAGTCACACTTTCATATTTTAAATATATAAGGGAAGGGAGGAATAGTGTGGGTATAAAAAGACCCTGAATTCTTCTGTCGCCAAAGACCGACACTTGTCTTTAATGAATTGCATGCGTGTTCATATATGTGTATATGTGTGTGGGGGTGTGTCATATAGTTAATTGAAAGAAAAGAGGAAAGCAGTGCTTGATTTCTGTTTATCCAGATGGTCATTCATTCAACAAATATCTCTCGAGCACCTGGTATCTTCTGAAAACTGGACTAAGCACTAGTGGCATAATGAAAAGGACAAACTATATATATATTATATATACATATATATATTATCTTCAAAAAGCTAAAAGTTTAGCAGCAAACATAAACTTTAAACAAATAAATTCAGTAAAGTGTGATCAGTATCATAGTGTAGCAATATACTAGGTGACTATTACCAGGCATGATCTAGTTTTGATGCATCTGGGAAGGCCTTAGGTAGGAACAGAAATTTAAAGAAGTGGAGATTAATGAGGGCTGCAGTAATAGTAATGATAACCAACAGTTAGATATTGCTTTAAAAAATTACACAACACCTTCACACCTATTCTCTGTTTTGAGCTTTATCTCAAGCCATCTTAAATCCTACTCCTTAAGAGATAACATAGTGGAAGACAATGAATTTTGGCATAAGTTCCAAATCCACCATTAATTATCCTCATGACCTTAGGCATGACACTAAAGCCTCTTGACCTTAGGCATCTAATCTGTAAATGGGAATTCAATTCAACAGACATACCAGGCCTATTAGGATTGCTAGGAAGTGAAAAGAAATCAAAAGTCGTCAACTTCGCATTATTTTTTCTAACAAAGATAGGAAATGTTCCTATTTCTCTGCCCACCCAGAATCTCAGGGAGTGGCTCAGAGAAATGACTCCATAAATAAACATTGATTGATACAAAATTACTGAAGGTAAATTATTTAAGATGCTTTCAGTTTCAAGAAATGGGGAGGGAGAAGAAATGAAGAAAGGGAGGAAGAAAAATGAGAGGGAGGGAAGGCGGAACGGAGGGAAGGAGGAAGGAAATAAATTAAAACAATTTAAACTTAATTCAAGTTATTTCACCTAGCAAAAAGCCTCAAACTAGGCTAATCCAAGTGGATGTAAAAATGGATAGATTTGAGAAGATAGAAGATAGGAATTTCAGAAGACAGAAGATCTTGAGTGTTGGACAGATATGGAACGTGTGGGGAGGAGTGAATTTTCATGATGATACTTGACAACTACGTTCAGTGGATGCTAAACCAACACTTGATACGAATTTAAGTTTTAAAAACAGAATTCAATATCGTTTTTCCACAAGGAGAACACTAGATATTTATATTATGTTTTAGAGTATCTTTTATGGTAGTAAATGTTCATTCTCCCCAAAACAAAATAGTAAGCTTCACTCTCATTGCAGAATGAAACAATGAACAATGTGTTTGGTTTATCTATCACTCTATCCTGTGAAATTCCTATTATCTAGTGCCACCATGAAACCCTGGTGGCGCAGTGGTTAAGAGCTTGGCTGCTTGCCAAAAGGTCGGCAGTTTGAGTCTACCAGCCGCTCCGTGGAAACTCTGTGGGTCAGTTCTACTCTGTCCTACAGGGTCACTATAAATGTTCATAACAGTGCACTGAGACTCAGCAGTATTGACAAGTGCCTTCCTAACTACCCACAATAAACTGAGCATGATTCCATTAAATTAGTGTAGTTAGGATGAGTGGTGTTCTTTGCTATTGAGAAAGCACTTTCATTCACTCAGTAAGCATCTGCTTAGAGACTATTGTGCATTGGAGCTCAAAGACAAATCAGGTAAGACCTTATACATACAGAGTTTACAACCTAGAGTCAGATAAACAACTCTCAATGCATGTAATAAGCACTGTCATTGGGATTCACACGCGGTCCTATAGCAGCACATTTGGTTCTCACAGCAATCTGGTGAGTTAAGTTAGCTCAGAAAACTTAAATAATTTGTTCAATTGTCATGAGTTTGCAATAGGTAGAAAGAACACTGTCTGAATCTTAATCTTTTACTCTAAAGTCTTCATTTTTCTCAATACTGTCTGATAGTTTGAAAACTAGGAATCTATGTGTAATACTATAGGTTCTATTTATAATATAATCTGTGATACTATGTATAATACTATACATAAAATTTATAGGGTCACTATGAATCAGAATCAACTCGAGCAATGGGTTTGGTTTGGTTTTTTATGTATAATATGTGCAGTGTATATATTAAATGAAGTCTCTTACATACAAACTCAAACTCCTGAATCTATTCTTTCAGCTAAGGTACACATCAATACACATCTGTTGTTTACTAAGCTCATAGCTATTGCTCAGTGCACACTCTTTACTTACTTATTGTTCCTTCAAACTTAACCACAGTACCAAGGACTCTGCCTCCAGAGGCGCTTCGTAAGTCACATCCTGGGCCATATCCAGCTTCTCCCATGAAACCTTAGATTCTAGTCTGACCCTGAATCAGCAGCCAAGACCCCCATTCTCACTGTCAGTTCTGGTTTTGTGTCCTATTAATCTCTGATGCATACAAATCGGTCTATTTCCTTCTCATATACCAGCTCTGCCAACCAGGGGTGATTTGATTAGATATGCTTTGCCAGGTCATAAAAGGTTTTATTATACATTTTCCCATAGCAATTGATGCCAGATAGTCCTAGACTTTCATCACTACGGGAGAAGGGAAGCAATCCATTAATTCTTCACAGAAGTACAAATCTGCCTCAAGGTGACATGTAGTCTCCACCTGTAGTTTTGCATAATTTTATGCCCCATCTCCAGTGAACATGTTTTATCTGTCTTTTCTTTTTTTTTAATTGTGCTTTACATGAAAGATTACAGTTCAAGTTAGTTTCTCATACAAAAATGTACACATATATTGTTATGTGACCCCAGTTGCTCTCCCTATAATGTGATAGCACACTCCTCCTTTCCACCCCAGATTTCCCCTGTCCATTCAACCAGCTCCTGTCCCTTTTTGCTTTCTCCATCTCGCCTCTGGACGGGAGCTGCCCACTTAGTCTCATGTCTCTGAAGCACTCTCTTCACAAGTATCATTTTATGTCCCATAGTCCAGTCTAATCTATGTCAAAAGAGTTGACTTCGGGAATGGTTTCAGTTCTTGGCTAACAGAGAGTCCGGGGGCCATGTCTTTTCAGGGTCCCTCCAGTCTCAGTCAGACCATTAAGTCTGGTCTTTTTACTAGAATTTGAGTTCTGCACCCCACTTTTCTCCTACTCCTTCAGGGACACTCTGTTGTATTCCCTGTCAGGACAGTCATTGGTGGTAGCCGGGCATCATCTAGTTCTTCTGGTCTCGGGCTGATGGAGTCTCTGGTTTATGTGGTCCTTTCTGTCTCTTGGGCTAATGTTTTCTTTATGTCTTTGGTGTTCTTCATTTTCCTTTGCTCCAGGTGGATTGGGACCAACTGAAGCATCTTAGATGGACTCTCACTAGCTTTTAAGACTCCAGATGCCATTCACCAAAATGGGATGCAGAACATTTTCTTAATAAACTTTGTTATGACAATTGATCTAGATGTCCCCTGAAACCGTGGTCCCCAGACTCCTATCCCTGCTACTCTGTGCCTCCAAGTGTTTGGTTGTATTCAGGAAACTTCTTAGCTTTTGGTTTAGTCCAGTGGTGTTGACTTCCCCTGTTTTGGGTGTTGTCCTTCCCTTTACCTAATTCTTATCTATTATCTAGTTAGTGAATAGTCCTCTCTCTCTCTCCCCACCCTCGTAACCATCAGAGAATATTTTCTTCTGTGTTTAAACCTTTTCTTGAGTTCTTATAATAGTGATCTCATACAATATTTGTCTGACTAATTTCACTCAGCATAATGTCTTCCAGATTTATCCATGTTATGAGAAGTTTTGCAGATTCATCATTGTTCTTTATCATTGTGTAGTATTCCATTGTGTGAATATACCATAATTTATTTATTTATCTGTTGATGGACACCTAGGTTGTTCCCATCTTTTTGCTACTGTGAACAGTGCTAAAATGAACATGCGTGTGCATATATTTATTTGTGTGATGGCTCTTATTTCTCTAGGTTATATTCCAAGGAGTGGGATTGCTGGATCGTATGGTACTTCTATTTCTAGATTTTGAAGGAAGTGCCAAATTGATTTCCAAAGTAGTTGTGCCATTTTACATTCCCACCAGCAGTGTATAAGTGTTCCAGTTTCTCCACAACCTCTCCAGCATTTATTATTTTGTGTTTTTTGGATTCATGCTAGCCTTGTTGGGGTGAAATGCAGTTTTGATTTCCACTTCTCTAATAGCTAATGATCATGAGAATTTCCTCATGTGTGTTAGCTGCATGAATGTCTTCTTTGGTGAAGTACCTGTTCGTATCCTTTGACCATTTTTTTATTTTTATTTTTATTTTTTTATTGTACTTCAGGTGAAGGCTTACAGAACAAATAGTTTCTCATGAAACTGTAGTACACATATTGTTTTATGACATTGGTTAACAACCCCACAAGATGTCAACCCTCTAACTTCTCAATTTTTTTTTTGGTGAAAATACACATAGCCAAAGATACACCATTTGAAAAATTTCTACATGCACAGTTCAGTGACATTGACTACGCTCTTCCAATTGTGCTGTTATTCTCACTTAAGATGAAGGCTTACAGAACAAAATAGTTTCTCATTTAACAGTTACTACAAATGTTGCCCTATGACAATGGTTAACAATCTCACAACACATCAACAATATCCTTACTCAACCTGGGGTTCCCTATCACCAGCTTCCTTATCCCCTACTGCCCTCTGGCCCTTGTCACAGGACTACTGTACCTCATTAGTCTCATTTGGTTTTACGGGGCTGTCCACTCTCAGGCTGAACGGTGAACCTCGGAGAAAACTTCACCACTGAGCTAAAAGGGTATCTGGGGGCCATACTCTCGGGGTTTCTCTAGTCTCCTTTAGGCCAGTAATCTGGTATTTTTTGGTGAGTTAGAATTATGTTCTACATCCTTCTCCAGCTCTGTCCAGAAGCCTCTGTTGTGATCCTGGTTAGAGCAGTCAGTGGTGCTAGCCAGGCACCATCTAGCTGTACTGGACTCAGTCTGGTGGAGGCCTTGGTAGCTGTGGACAATTAGTCCTTCGGACTAATCTTTTTCTTGTATCCTGTTCTCTTCATTCGCCCTTGCTCCCAAGGGATGAGACCAGTGGAGTATCTTAGATGGCTGCTCAAAGGCTTTTAAGACCCCAGACACTACTCACCAAGGTAGAATATAGAGCATTGTCTTTATAAGCTGTGTCAAGCCAGTTGAGCCAGATGCTGCCAGAGACCATGGTCCCCAAAGCCCTCCGCCAGCAGTTCAGTCCCTCAGGGAGTTTGGATGTGTCTATGGGGCTTCCATGACTTTTCCTTGTACAAGTTGTGCTAGCTTCCCCTGTATTGAGTAGTGTCTCACCCTTCACCCAAGATACCACTTATCTATTGCCTATTTAATATTTCCCGCCCACCCCTCCCATCCCTGGTAACCAACAAAGATTGTTACATTTTGTGTGTGAACTTTTTCATGAGTTTTTACAATAGAGGTCTCATACAATGTATGTCCTTTTGTGAGTGACTTATTTCACTCAGTATAATGTCCTCCAGTTTCATCCATGTTATGAGATGGTTCACAGATTCATTGTTGTTCTTTCTCGTTGCATAGTACTCCATTGTGTGTATGTACCATAGTTTGTTTATCCATTCATCTGTTGTTGGGCAACTAGGTTGTTTCCATCGTTTTGCTCTTGTGAACAATGCTGCCATGAAAATAGGTGTATATATGTCCATTCGAGTGATGACTCTTATTTCTCTAGGATATATTCCTAGGAGTGGGATTGCTGGATCGAATGGTATGTCTATTTCTAGCTTTCTGAGGAAACGCCATATCATCTTCCAAAATGGTTGTATCATATTGCATTCCCACCAGCAGTGCATAAGAGTTCCGATCTCTCCACAGCCCCTCCAACATGTGTTATTTTCACTGTTTTTGATTCGTGTCACTAATGCTGGGGTGAGATGGTATCTCATTGTGGTTTTAATTTGCATTTCACTAATGGCTAGTGATCGCGAGCATTTACTCATGTGTCTATTGGCCATTTGAATGTCTTCTTTGGTGAAGTGTCTGTTCATTTCCTGTTTCCATTTTTTAATAGGATTATTTGTCTTTTTTGTTGTAGAGGTGTTGGATTTTCTTGTAGATTATGGAGATTAGACATTGTCTGACTTGCAGTGTCCAAAAATTTTTTCCCAGTCTGTAGGTTCTCTTTTAACTCTCTTGGTGAAGTCTTTTGAAGAGCACAGGTGTTTGATTTTTAGAAGATCCCAGTTATCTAGCTTATCTGTTGGGGTTTGTGCATTGATGGTTATGCTTTGTATCCTGTTAATGCCGTGTATTAAGGCCTGACGTGTTGGTCCTATTTTTTCTTCTATGAACTTTATGGTTTTAGGCTTTATATTCAGGTCTTTGATCCATTTGGAAATAGTTTTTGTATACAGCGTGAGTTATGGGTCCTGTTTCATTTTTTTGCAGATGGATATCCAGTCTTGCCAGCACCATTTGTTAAAAAGACTGTCTTTTCCCTATTTGATGGACTTTGGGCCCTTGTCGAAGATCAGGTGACCGTAGGTGGATGGATTGGTATCTGGGTTCTCAATTCTGTTCCATTGGTCAATGTATCTGTCGTTGTACCAGTACCAGGCTGTTTTGATTACTCTAGCTGTATAGTAGGTTCTGAAATCAGGTAGTGTGAGTCCTCCAACTTTATTCTTCTCCTTCAGTAGTGCTTTCCTTATTCGGGGCTTCTTCCCTTTCCGTATAAAGTTAGTGATTACTTTTTCCATCTCTTTGAAGAATGTTGTTGGTATTTGGATC
>NW_004444188.1:2482471-2493929 GCF_000243295.1 Trichechus manatus latirostris
GTCATCCCATTGCCTTCTTGCCTGCATGGTTTCTGCCGAATAATCTGAGCTTAGTCTTATTGTTTCTCCTCTGTATGTGACTTCTTGTTTTTCACAAGCTGCTCTCAGGATTCTTTGTGCGTCTTTGATTTTGGTGAGTGTGATTATGATATGCCTTGGTGATTTTCTTTTCGGGTCTCTCCTATATGGACTTCTTTGAGCTTCTTGAATGGCCAGCTTTTCATCTTTCCTGATATTGGGGAAGTTTTCTGTCAGCAGTTCTTCAATGATACTCTCTGTGTTTTCAGTTTTCTCCCCCTGTTCTGAAATTCCAATCACTCGTAAATTTTTGCTTTTGCTTGTATCCCACATAACTCTCAGGGTCTATTCATTTTTCTTTGTTCTTTTTTCTGAGTTTTCCTGGAACAGAGTTGTATCCAAGTGTTTGTCTTCAATTCCATTGATCCTGTCTTCCACCATTTTAAATCTGCTTCTCAGCCCTTCTATGACTCCATCCATTTCTGAAATCTTGTTGTTTATCTTTTGGATTTCTAATTGTTGTCTTTGTATAATTTCTAGTTGTGAATTTATTTTGGCATTTTGTTCCTGCATTAGTTTCCTGAATTCTTCCAATTTTTTGTCTGTATTTTCCATGAATTTGTCTATTTTTTCCTCCTATTTTTCAGCTTTTTGCCTCAGCTCTTGGCGAATTCCGAGTATTAGAGATTTGAATTCTCTATCAGGTAGTTCTAGTGCATTTTCTTCCACTGGAGAGTCATCTGGTGTTTTATTTTGGACGCCTACTGGAACGATCCTGCACTGTTTTTGTAAATGTTTTGATATTGTCTGTTATCTTTGGGGCATTCAGTAGTTATTTTTCTTGTTTATTGACTGTAGATTTGTTTATTTCATCCTTTTTTTTTTTTTGTAATTTGACTATGTCTGAGCAGGCGGGCTGTGTGTTCTTCGTTGTTTGCTCGTCTGTGGGCACAATACTTTTCACCTCCTTCTCCAATTGGCAGGGTCAGTCGCTCAGATATGGTACGGCAGGGCAGGTCTAGCTGAGAGGAATTACTGGGATGGATTATTTGTGGCACTTACTACAGCCACCAGAGTGGGTTGGTAATCAGTGCAGGGCAGGTTCCAGTAGGTCATGCCTGTGCTGCTTGGTGGTGTTATGTCAAGCGCACGGTGCAGGTAGGCAGGATGCAGCGGGGAGATTGTTATGTGTGGAGCTAAGATGGATATGGGAGAGAGGAGAGAGGAACAGGAGCCAAAAACATACAAACAAAAAAGAATGCTAGGGGAGCTTGCCGTTGGAATGGAGAGATGAGAGACTATGAAATGGAGAAAAACAGAAAGGGGAAGAGGAAGAAAAGAAAAGAATGAATAAATAAAAATCAGAAAGGTTAAAGAACCGCAAAGTTCCCAGGGATCCCACCAGTGCAGCTATGAGGTCTGGGGAAGTCACTCTCACGTGTTGCAGTACAGCCTGCCTAGAAGGCATAGAGGTATACAATTCCAGGTATTCAGGGAACAGAAAGAGAAAGAAGATATAGAGAGACGAGAAACTGAGCAATGAAGAAATACAAAAACAGTAAAAGAGGGAAAAGAAAACAAAGCAAAATAGTGGATTTATAAAGGGTAACATTTTTTAAGTGCCTCCTCTTCACCATATGGTTATTAGGATGGCTGAAAATATGACACCTGACATGGGACAAATGAAATCAATAGCAGTTTATTAGTCACATGTACTCACAACGTTGGGGAGGAAAACAGTGCACATCTTGCAAGGTCACATGGACATTGTACTTGTGAACAGAGTTTTTAAAAAACAGGGACTGTGGGAGGCAGGCTTGGCAGTAACAAGTGGAAAGGGTGAATCCTGATTTGCATGGGAAGATGTGATTGGCATGTTTGAATAATTCCTTGGGCTGGCAAGGAACTGAAATTTGCTGGTCAGGGATAACAGGAACTGTGTCTGTCCCTTGGTGTTATGGATTGAAGTGTGTCCTCAAAATATGTGTCAACTTGACTAGGTGTGATGGTTAAGATTGTGTGTCAACTTGGCTGGGCCATGATTCTCAGTGTTTATATATGATCACTCCCATCATAGGATATGCTGTGAGTAGCCAATCAGTTGATAGGAAGTTTCCTTGGGTGTGTGGCCTGCATCCGAATATAAGTGGACATTCTGTCTTTTGCCTGCTCTGGATCCTTCAGTTGGCTCCTGTTCATCTGACTTCCAGTTCTTGGGTTGTAAGCGAGCAGCTTAGCTGCTGATCTTTGGATTCATTGATCTTCACATCCTGTGAGCAAGAACCTGCTCTTCAACCCACTGATCTTGGATTCACCAGCTCCTGTAGCTACGTGAATCAGGAGAAGGCTTTTGGTCTTGCTTGCAAAACTTGGGATTTGTTGATCTTCACAGCCTGTGAGCAAGAACCCTGCTCCCAACCTGCCAGTCTTGGATTTGTCAGCCCCTGTGGCCACATGAACCAGGAAAAGCCTCTATCCTGATCCACGGACTTGGGATGTTCCAGTCTCTACAATCACATGAGCAGTTTCCTTGATATAAATCTCTCTATATATATATTTATACACTTTACTGGTTTTGTTTCTCTAGAGAACCCAGTCTAAGAGACTAGACCATGATTCCCAGTATTGTGTGGTTGCCCTCCATTTTATGATCTCTATAATGTCCCTATGTATTGTAAATCCTAGTCTCTGCCTGTGGTTAATAAGGCAAGATTAGTTATGATAAAAAGGATTAGTGTGGGACGCAACACCCTAACTCAGGTCACAGACCTGATCCAATGTAAGAGGAGTTTTCCTGGGGTATGGCCTGTATCACATTTTATCTTACAAGAGATAAAAGGAGAGAGAAGCAAGCAGAGAGAGAGGGACCTCCTACCACCAAGAAAGATGAGTCGGGAGCAGAGCGTGCCCTTTACACCCAGGATCCCTGTGCTGAGAAGCTCCTAAACCAGGGGAAGATTAATGACAAGGACATTCCCTAGAGATGACAGAGAGAGCAAAACTTCCCCTGGAGCTGGCACCCAGAATTTGGACTTCTAGCCTTCTAAACTGCGAAAGAATAAATTTTTCTTTGTTAAATCCATCCACTTGCAGTATTTTTATTATATCAGCACTAAGTAACTAAGATACTTGGATACTCTTCTTTATCAAGATCTTACTTGCAGGAGTAGAATGAGGAGGAGAACTTACAGTTAGACAGTGTGAGGCCCTTCAATTTTACCAGATGTCAAGGCAACACAGACTATTAGACCTTAATTTTAGGTTTTACACTACATAGGGACACCAAGTTTTCTGAGGCTGGAGAAAGGAGGAAAAGTATAGTGAATACTGTTCCTCTTCAGCCAAGAATTCCTCAGATCCCTCTTATGTTTTATGTGCACTCCTCTCTCCAGTTTCCAGGTTAACTTTCTGCTAATGGTCACACACATTTCTCTCTTCCAGGGACTTCTCTTGGACTATTAGAACTGTTTTGCCTACATGTACAGAAAGCTCAGCATGCTTGGACATTTACATCTTCCTGTGGGGGAGGGTAGCTTGACCAATAACTGTCTGGTGAACAAATGTGAAAACCGAGAGCCTGTATCTCCAGGTGGAATATACTCTGAAGTATAATTAATATTTCTGTGACATCCCTAAAGAATTAAACTGAGGCTGGGATGCCATCTTTCTTGGCTTCTTCCCTCTCCTCCCCCCCAACCCCTCCCCTTACTTGCTTCCATTCTCTCATGGGTATCTCTTGAGAGAACTTCCTTGTAAATCAGTTATATGTAATCTTTGCCTCAGGCTCTTGTTATGGCAAACACAAGCTAAGCACAACGGGAAAATTATTTGGAATTTAAGGAACTTAAAGGGTGTCAATCTCTGAATTGCGATGTTCCTCTTGGTAAGTGATAAGCATGTGTAAAGACGGGAGTTGTTGTGAGGTGCCATAGAGTCGATTCTGACTCATAGCGATCTCATGTGACAGAGTAGAACTGCCCCATAGGGTTTTCTTGGCTGTAATCTTTACAGAAGCAGATTGCCAGGTCTTTCTCCTGCAGAGCCACTGAGTGGTTTTGAACCACTAGTCTTTCAGTTAGCAACCAAATCCTTAATCATTGCACCACCAGAGAGTATAGGGGAGCATATATAGGGTGTTAGGAAAGTGATAAAAAGTGGCACTATGGGAGAAAATCCAATAGAAGCAAATTATTGCTGTTTATCTTAGAAGTTTCACATGAAGTTAAATAGCATCTGTGTAATAATTTCACATTTTATTCCAGTATGCTCAAAAGCTTGATAAAAAGTAGCCAAACAACAACAACAACAAAAAAAAAAACTTTGAAGGGGTAAATGATAGAGACTCAGTCTGGCAATTGGCATCTTGAGAGTATAGCAACAGGGGATTCTTCATTTTTTAAATTTCTAAAATAATTTAAAGTTGATAAAATCTCTATACATACATTTTACTTAATTTTTATTGTAGAAACAAATAAAAGGATGTGGAAAAGGCCAAGGAAAGTTCAAGAGAATGCTGTATAGACTTGTGTGATTGAAAAAAGATGAGTTGGAGGCTGGTGCCTGATTCCAGAGGTTCATGAATGCCAAGTTAAGGAATTTTGAATTTTCCTTGAGTTTTTTATTAAATGTTTTAAAATGGAAATGACGATTAAGAAAAGATCTTAATCTGTGGACTGAGTAGTTTTAGAGACATCAGTTAAGTGACCTCTTCAGTAATTTCAGTGGGAAATAATAAAGGCCTCTTCTGCACTAATGCTGCATGGGTAAGAAAGGGCTAAGGTACGGATATATTTTGAAGGAAGAAAACTATCAAATTAAACAAAAAACCCAGCAAAATGCATATGCTTATTTAGCATTAACAGATATTAGTGGTGAATTCTTATAGGCAGGGCACCAGGATTACCAGAAATTATTAGAGATTTTTTGTTTGTTTCTAAAGCTATTTGGACAAGGAAGAAAGCTTATTAAATAATTAAATATTATTATATTTCTTATTTGTTAGAGTTTTGTCCTTTCATTATTATTGCAAATCTATTAGAATATTTTCAGAAGTAACTGGTAAAAATAATAAGATACTTTTGTACAAAAAACAGCTTTCGAAAAGCATATTCTAAAACCAGATAAAATCAATGTTTAAAGCTTCAGCAATGCAAAGGAGAAATTTCTGAAAGCTAAGATTATTAAGAAAAGTTCAAAACATGAATCTGGGAATCGAGATGTTTCTAGAAAGAATCACACAACTGAAGAGAGAGAAATAGAAAGCATTTTCTAAGCTGAAGGATGTCAAAATCCTAAATGCACAGAGAAACACCAAAAATTAGTGCAACAAAATATATTTATTGTGAGTAGACAAGATTCAAATCGGGCAGTGTAAACCTGAAGATACCGGGAAGCACTCCAAAGAGGGAATAATGAAAACAGATTATATAGGTTGGTCCAGGCAGGGTACCAAAAACCAAACCTGTTGCTGTCAAGCGGATTCTGACTCATTTCGACCCTACAGGACAGAATAGAACTGCCTTCTAGGGTTTCCAAGGCTGTAAATCTTTATGAAAGCAGACTGTCACATTTTTCTCCCAGGAAGGGCTGGTGAGTTTGAACCACCAACCTTTTGGTTATCAGTCAAGTGCTTAACCACTGGGAAACCAGGGTAGTCTCCTGAAGGTCATTGTAATTCTCCAAAAGAAACCAGCACCTAAGTCATAACAATCTTAAGCTGCACACTAGGCTATTGTTTGGCTTGAAGGTGACTTTAGAAAAACAGTTCCTTAAAAACTCAAAGTTCAAAAGGACACCTAAGGGCAGATGGCCTGTGTGGGTCACGCCAACTCCATGGACCCAGGAATATGTATTCAGGAGAATTAACACAGTTTCTCAAGGATATGAGCCAAAGAACTAAATTGGACAAATTTTAAGAAACCTGTAGAAGTTGATTTTATTTTCGTTTAAGTTTAAAATGTCTCATTTTACTCCAAAAGTTTTTGTTTTGTTTTAAATACCAAAACCTAAGATTTCAAAGCAAAGCCTTTCTTTAATAAATCATAAAAAGGATTTTAGTTGGGGGTGGGACTGTTTAAAGAGCATGGTTGAGAGCCACACTGTGTGAGGAGGTTATTCACAAAAGATTTTCTCTGAAAACATACAGAATGTTCAAGAGGTAGACTTGGAGCCCTGGTGGCACAGTGGTTAAGAGCTTGGCTGCTAACCAAAACGTCAGCAGTTTGAAGCCACCAGCCACTCCTTGGAAACCCTATGGGGCAGTTCTACTCTGTCCTATAAAGGTTGCTATGAGTAAGGATCGACTCGATGGAATTATTTTTTAAGGTCCAGTAAGTGATATGAGCTTAATGTAAGGCAATAAAAGGAAGCATGTGTAGAGTGAGAAGCTCAGGGAATCTGGAAATGAGCAATCTGTAGTATTCTAGTTAGGGAGGCTTCCTGGTGAAGAATATGAACTCTGGAGTCAGGGTGTTGAGATTTAAACCCTGGCTTCGCTGCTTATTGTGCCTCAGCTTTCTCATCAGAAAAATGGGATGATAATAGCACCTATCTCACAGAGTTGTGGGGAATAAGTGATGCAATACACATAAATCACTTAGAACAATGCCTAGAGCAGAATAAGGCTGACCAAAGGTTAAGAAAAATTGGTAGTAGAGCATTAATTGATAGATGTCCTGAAACACAGGGTGTGTACTTAAGGATCCACAAAATCAGTAATAAATACAAGCTTGAGCAAGCAGATAGTTGTTATAAAAAGATCACATCATAGTTAGTAGGGATTTCTCTCCACTCAAAAAAAAAAGTTACAATATGCGTCAGTGTGAATATTGTCCCAGGCGTTAAATAGATGTGTTAGTGGAAATACAGGACCAGAGCAAAATAATTACAAAGGCTCAGCTTTGTGCCAATTTTATGGATTAAATCGTGTCCCCCCAAAATATGTTTTGAAAGTGTAACCTCTGTACCTGTAAATATAACCCTGTTTGGAAATAGGAGTTTCCTTTTGTTATGTTCATGAGGTCATACCAGAGTAGGGTGTGTACTAAACCTAATCACTTCTGAGTTGTATAGAACAGCGAAATAATCGCAGAGACTACACAGGAGGAAATCCAGAAGCTAAGGAATGTCAAGAAATTCCAAGGAACTCACAGAGCTAATGACAAGGCAGGACCTGTCCCAAGAGCGACAACCTGAATTCAAACTTCTAGTGTTCTGAACTGTGAGAAAACAAGTGTACGTTCTTTAAAGCCATCCACTTGCAGTATTTCTGTTAAAGCAGCACTAGGTAACTAAGACAGCCATAATTCAGATCCTAACAGCATTGGAACATATAAGGCTGTTCCTATTGATAAAAGTTAGCTGAAAATGACTTCCAAACAGGAAAAGCAACATGCCACTTTTAACTGATCAAGTCCATCAGTTTCCAGCAAACAAAGGAATACAGATATAGCAATAGCTTCTGCATCGTTGGTCATTATTAATATGTCATTAAGCATGAGACCGTTTCCATCCAGATATTATGTGAATGCCAGTTTTGGAACAAAATGAGAGTAATTGGCCCAACATGCCTATAGACACTTGTTTATCTAAGAATAAAACTCTGAGAGGCATGTTAGCAAATTAATGAAAGTAAATCCTGTTTGTAATCAAATGAAAATGCAATGCATCCAAAGAATGTTCTTGTGTTGAACTTTCTTCCGTACTTTAACTGACTGACTGGAATGATTTTCTAAGTGTTGTATTCAACTTTTTGAAATGAATGATTCATTATTTAATGGGAAATATGCATTTCATTGTAAAACTGGAACAGAAGACCTTGGCTTTGTTATTTCCAATGGAAACAGACTCATTTTTAGGGTACACTGTTAGTTAGCATAAAAATACAGATCTTATCAAATGTTAAATTCAGAATGAATGCCTAGTGTCATACACACAGGAAAATGGTGGAAGCAGTATTATTATCAATGAAATCTAGGCAATAGAATAAAAACTCATGAAGATGACACAATCTCACTGCCAGTAAGCAACACTCAATAAAAACAAGCCAAGTGAAAAGACCTTTTTTTTTAAAAAAAAATTAAAAATTATAGTTCAGATTTTTTGATAAATATTCAGGGGGAATAAAAAGTTACAGAATGCTTTATTGACACATCTTCAAGCTCACTGTTTCTTTCCTAACTGTGTCATCTACTGATAAACGCATCAAAGACGTTCTTCATCTCTCACAGTGTTTTTGATTTCTAACATTGCCTTTGACTCTTTCTTAGAGTTTCCAGCTGTCTTCTTACATTACTCATCTGCACTTGTACGTTGTCCACTTTTTCCTTTAGAGATCTTAGCATATTAATCACACCAAAAACCAATAACCAAAAACCAAAACCATTGCCGTTGAGTCATAGATGTTTTAATATTCTTGCCTGGTAATTCCAAAGTCTATGCCATATCTGAATCTGGCTCTGATGTTTGGTTTGTTACTTCAGACTATGATTTTGCCTTTTATCACGTCTTGTAATTTTTGCTGAAAGCTGGCCGTAACATATCAGGTAAGAGAAACTGAGATAAATAGAGCTTTAGTATGAGGTTTTATGTTTATCTGTATAATATTTTCAATAGCTCTAGACATCAGATGCTAAAATTTCTTCTAGTGCCCTTGTTTTAGTCTCTCCCTTTATCTTTGAGTTTCCCTGGAAACTCCTTCTTATGTAAAGTCTGAGTCTTTCCATTCTTTTCATCTACAATCACCTGTTACTACACAAGAGCCCCGTTAATGTGGTAAAGTGTGGAGGGAGACGAAGTGCTCTATATTCTCATGATTAGGTCTCAGTATTTTGGTGGGCCTGTGGCGCTGGACTGTGACTTTCAAAAATGCTTCTCAGCTTTCTCCCCCAAACCACTGGGTGAAACAGAGAAGCTGGAGAGGGCTCCAGCCTCTTTAGGCTCCAGTAAAACTAACATTTGGTTAGGTTTTGTTAAAATGGTTTCCTTTGAGAAAAGACTTTGTTCTTGAGAACAGAATGGTATGTCTGTATTTCAAAATGCTTATTTTTCCCCTCACCCTGCCAGAAGCTGAGGGATTTTTCTTCAGTATTCACCCTGAAAACCTAGTGAGGATCCTGTAGATACAACCTTTGAAAATGTTGCTCCCCACAAAATACACCTAGGCCCCCAAGAGTTTTTATTTCTCATGTTAGTCCATGGTCAGTCTCCAGCAAGTAGCCTATAGTTTAAGCATTCCTACAAGGCTCCAGCTACTACTTATGATCCCAGGAAGCTCTGATTCTATTTGCCTGTCTTTCCAGGTTTTAGGTTGGCAATTTGTGACCTCAATTGTTTGATGAATATAAGAGGAGATGGTAATATTTAGTCTGATCAGGCTTTTCCTTGCGAAGACAGCAGTGATAAATTCCAAGCTCTTTACATATTAGAGTAGAAACTAAAAGTCCCAGAATGCTTTATAAATGTGTGATTTTGGGGAAAATATGAAAACCCCAAAACCCACTGCTGTCCAGTTGATTCTGACTAATAGCGACTATATAGGACAGAGTAGAACTGCCCTATAGAGTTTCCGAGGCTGTAATCTTATGGAAGCAGACAGCCACATCTCTCTTCCGTAGAGCGGCTGGTGGGTTTGAACTGCCAACCTTTAGGTTAAAGCAGCCAAGCGCTTTAATCACTGTGCCACCAGGGCTCCTAGAAAAAATATAGACACATTCAAATAATTCTATCTTCCTTTTTGTTTTAATAATGGAATACTAGATCTCTACAAAGAAACACAAAAATCCTGGCATATTGATTTGAACATAATAGGTGATCAAGCAATCCTTATGATACACTATTAATATAGAAACATTATGGATTTTGTTATCAGATAAGCTTGAATTAAAATTCCAGTTGTAGTATTCATAAGACCTCAGATGTTTAATTTAACTTCTTGTCCCTCTGTTTCCACAGTTATAATAATCTACTTTAAAGGAGGGATGTGAGAAATAAAGGAATATAATATGTGAAAGAATCTACATTCATACTTTACACAAAATAGGTACATTAACCTTTTTCCTTCTTGAATAAATACTTGTGAGACGCTCAAAGTCTCATTTCTAAAACAATTGTCAGTTGTTATTGACAGTATTGACAGCTTAATTAAGAAGTCTATTGGAGATGATAGTGAAGCTGGCATGTTTTCAATACGGGTAGATAACCTCAGAATAGGTATGGCTGGTGGAGGTTTAGGAGGCCCTTGGTCTGTGATATGCTCAGCAGGTTTATATAGAATTTCTAGAGGCAAAATGTCTTCCTCCTGCTCTAGATTATTTTATTTCATGTGTTACTCAAATCTGCCGGATATTTTAATGTCTAATTTTAATTTTTTTGAAGTTATCCTCTTAAAATGTTATACATAAATAATGGCATGCATAACTGGATGACTGAATGACTGAGTGACTGAAAAACTTGATAATTTAACTTGAACGGTATTGAAAATTGTAAAATTCTTAGGCATTTCTTGATGCCATTCCAGCCTCTAATAGGAATATGAGAATATTATCGTATTACGTATTCTAACAATAAACCCACTGCCATTGAGTTGATTCCAACTCATAGAGACCCCATAGGGTTTCCAAGACTGTAAATCTCTACGGAAGGTGACTGCTACATATCTTTCTCCCGCGGAGTGGCCGGTGATTTCGAACAGATGACCTTTGTGTTAGTAGTCGGTTGATGTAACCACTGCAAAAAATAAAGCTGGGAAAGAATTAACAATGTAAATCCATTTCGAGTGACACCAAATACATCAAGATGACATCAATCTTTATTAATAGTATGAGATAGCTTGACATTCTCATGAAGAAACTTATTTCAATCAACAAATCATAGAGTTCCAGGCAGAACTGTGCTGCACCCGTTTGCATGTATAAAACACGCCACAATATCATAATATGATCACTCTCTACAACAATTAGCCAAGATTAATGTTTGATTAATGCATTAGATTATTAAAGACAAACTTCCTTCTAACTCCATATGGCACTTTTCAAAGATAGAAATCTCACTAGAAAAATAAAGAGCCTGGTGAAAATTTTCCAATTTTTGTCTAAGAATTGTGATGACTGTTTCAATATTCTGATTTTGACATTATTTTAGATAGCCCGGTGAAGAACAGTCTTGTATATGTTGTTCACATAGAATCCCCTTGTTTTAATTATTGAGCATAGAAAATTTGACATTTACAATAAAAAACTTGTGAAGGGCCTTGAAATTCAGTCAAAAGAGTTTGGATATGTTTCTGTATACAATAAAAAATATTAGAAGTGTATGAGTAGAAATTAAGTTAAATATATTTTTACATAAAATAATACATTATTGTCAGTATAGATGCTACAATGTAGACCCAAATATAATGGAGAAATTTATGAGAACTCTTTTATTTCATACCAACAATGTA
>NW_004444188.1:2494029-2508317 GCF_000243295.1 Trichechus manatus latirostris
CAAATTCAGGCCAGCTTTAAAAGAACAATGTGGGAATTGTGGCATAACAAATTAAAGAAATTGACAAATTCCCCAAAAAACAGTGATGAAAACTGGACTAAATTCTTAAAACTCAAAAACACAAACCCGTTGCATTATAGTTGATTCCAACTTGTGGTGAGCTCATAAGTTAGAGTGCAGAACTGCTCCTAAGTATTTTCTTGGTTGTCTCTTTAAGGAAGCAGATTTCCAGGCCTTTCTTCTGAGGAGCTGCTGGGTGGATTCAAACCCTCAACCTTCTTTTTCTCCATCTTCTCCTTTTCCTCCTCCTTGTTCTTCTTTAGCTCAGCTATATTGATTGATTTTATTTTTGATGTATGTGTTTTTGGCAGTGTGCATGTGTGGGTGGACCTTACCAACTCATTCCAACATGGTACCTAGAAGATCTTCCATAAATATTATTTCATTACCTGGTTGGAGTCAAAATATTTGCCTGGACAAATACTAGCATTTTATTTTTAAATATCTTCATTTACAAATTGTTGTGGCATATTAGGTGGTGTAAGAATTACTGGAAAGAAATTTTCTATCTCCCAAATATTCACTGGAACACATACATATATTCTCTCTCTCTGTCTCTCTAACTCAAGTTTTTAAAATTTATCTAGCCAAGGCAACTAAAACCAAGTGAAAAAGAGGCAGACGTACAAATAGGGAGTATGTTAATCCTAACAAGGATTTCATTGGCTCTCCGCTGCGGTTTAACAGGATGTGTAGCTTTCAGAGATATTTGAATGTTACTTGCATCATAGTCAAGGAATATTTATAAAAACAATATATACATTTAATACATTAAGCAGCTATTTATAGATACATGGCAGGCTTCTGCATAAAATTCAACATTGGTAAAATTATTTACTTCCCTGTGGAAATAAATAAAAACAAAAAAGAGTTAAACTATGTGCATGTCCCTAATAATGTTCCTTTCGTCCTGCATTTGAGTGTTCTGGAAAAAGAGTATCTCAACCTGGCCAGTAAGGTTTCTTTATTTCTCTATTTACTTCAAATCATCAATACCATCCATACATGTTCTCATTGGTCCATCCTGATGAGTAATGTTGTCGTTAGGTGCAGTCAAGTAGGTTCTGACTCATAGCGACCCTATGTACAACAGAACAAAACACTGTGCGGTCCTGCCTGCCTTCACAATCGTTGCTACGTTGCAGCCCATTGTTGCAGCCACTGTGTCAATTCATCTCACTGAGAGTCTTCCTATTTTTCATTGACCCTTACTTTCCTAAGCATGATGTCCTTCTCCAGGGACTGGTAATATGATAACATGTCCAAAGTAAGTGAGACAAAGTCTTACCATCCTCATTTCTAAGGACCATTCTGGCTGTATTTCTTCCAAGACAGAATTGTTCATTCTTTCTAGCAGTCCATATTTAATATTTAATATTCTTCACCAAGACCATGATTCAAATTCATCAGTTCCTCTTATAGTCTTCCTTATAGACATAAACATATATTTGACCCCTCCTCCAGTTCTTTCCTTTTATTTAATTTCTTTTAGCATTGAGGAAATGACACAAACTATGTCGCTCTATATTTATAACAATTAAAACAAGAAATACGTATTTGAGAAAAACATAAATCTCTACTGTAGCAAATGCTAACTCCATAGCTCTCATATTTATCAGTAGTTGAATTTTTTTTTCAAGTAACATAACCAGGAATAAATTCCTCGTCATTTTCTGGAAATTTTATATTATTGAATAGGAGATATTCACTTAAAATTGTATTTTCATGTTGGGTTTTTATCACAGAATAGCTGACTGCATTGTATAGAAATGCTGATTTTTTTTTAAAAGCCAATATTTTGAAGAATAATAGATTATAATTTGCACTTAACAATTGTCTTAATGCTCAACTTTTAAGGAAAACCCCAATGTTTTGATGGTTGTTTTAAACTAAAAAGGGATGGGAAAGTCAAGAAAACACAATAAAAATGACTCTCTTCTTTGCTTTTAGCATCTTTGATATACAATTATTCTCAAACACACATTTGTTATATACATATATATATATTTAATTTTTATTGTGCATTAGATCAACATTTACAGAGCAAATTAGTTTCCCATTCAATAGTTTGTATATAAAGTGTTCCATAACATTGGTTTAATTTTCCACAATGTGTTACCACTCTCCCCATTTCTGTCCTAGATTCCCCATTACTTTTGTCCTGATTTTCTACCCCGTCCTGCCTTCTTATCTTTGCTTTTGGGGAAATGTTTCCCTTTTGATCTTGTACAATTGATTGTTCTAAGGGGCAAGTTCCTCTTGGGTGTTACTGTTTATTTTATGGGCCTGTCTGTGGTTTGGTTGAATGGCTTCAGTTCCAGGTCAGAAGGGTGTCTTAGGGCCATAGTCTTGGGGGTTCCTCCAGTTTCAGTCAGATGAATAAGTGTGGTCTTTTTTGTGAGTTTAATTTTATGTTCTATGATTTTTTTCTCCCATTTTGTCTGGCACCTCTGTTGTGATCCCATTCAGAGCGGTCAGTAGTGGTAGCTGGACATCTTATAGTTCTTTTGGTCTCTGGGTTGTGTAGGATGTGGTGCATGTGGTCCATTAGTCTTTTGGACTAATTGCTCCCTTGAGTCTTTGATTTTCTTTACTTTCCTTTGCTCTGGATGGGAAGAGACCAATAGTTGTATCGTAGATGGCCACTCACAAGCTTTTAAGACCCCTGACACTACTCACCAAATAGGATGCAGAACTTTGTCTTTGTGAACTATGTTGTGTCAATTGACGTAGATGTCTCCTGAGTCTGTGGGACTTTGCCTTCAAGCCTAGGAACTTCGTCCCACAAAGTGTTTGGTTATGTCTAAGAAGTTGCTCTGACTGTGGCCTTTGTGTGCTCTATTGTCTATAGTACTATATAAGCAGCACCTACAGTTATGTATGTAGAAATATCCACCACCAAACCTATATCCACAGGTGAGTGTGTTCCCTTATACCCTCCCGCATATCTTTGCATACCTATCTACCTATGTATCTGTTCATAAATTAGTGTTCGTTATTACTATTCTTGCAGGATTATCTATGCTATAGTGATTACTGTTGTTGCCCTTTCTCCTTGTGTTCCTCTCAGTGTCCTCCCATGCCTTGGTCATGTTTTGCTGATTTCACCCATATTATGTATTGGCTTTCCCTTCACCAGTATTAACATGTGTCTTCTACCTATTTGGTGATTTCCCTCCCTCTCCTTCTCATCGCTCATAAACATCAAATGACAAATACACAGTTGATACTGATTTGAGCCTGTGATAAGGTAACAACTGCCTTTACCCAAGAAAATAATTTCATGTTCCATGTTGTGTAATGGAAAAAAATGAAAGAGTGGCCTAGGTAATTCATATTTCCAGCCCTAGGGCAAGTACATCAATTATTTTATAGTGTATTGCCACTGTGTTGAAATTGGAGAATTTCTTCTTCATGTTTTTCTCTCTTTTGTCAAATTAAAAATGGCAGTAGGATTTTTAAGGAGTTCATAGTTATTTAGGGATGCAGAAAGGATTTATTGTATGTGCCTCTGTTGGTAGACAGCATGTCAATTGTATGTGCCTCTGTTGACGGGCAGCATGCCAAACACTTAATAGTTGTCTACTAAATGCCAGTAATAGTCAAATATCTTTGCTAGGTAGTATAGAAAAGTGTCTACCAAAGAGTAAAATTTGACTCTAATATAAAATAACATATGTGGTTAAGTATGTGGGGGGGGGGGGCGGTGTATGTATTTTTATCTTTAACTGCAAACACGGGAGGAAATCAATGCTAATTTTCTGGTGTGACCTGTAATTGAAACGGGAGGCCAAAGTGAGCATCTGAGCAACTTTTTTTTGGAGCAAAGTTGGAGTGGACTCCTCAAGCACGCCAATGCATCAGGCCTAGAAAGAAGGCTGTGTTTCCTCAGCCCCTTTATCCTTAAAAATGAAAGGATTTAGAGAACTGAGCTTATGTTGAAGTCCTAAGAATGTACTTTGGGACAAACCAGGGAAATCAAAGTCAGTAGACAAGGACAAAGTACTGCTTGAACCTAAAATAGTAGTCTAATTAAAATTAAGGACCAAATAGAACTACAATGAAGTCATTAGGAGACTCCTGAACAACTGCCAGGAACCAAACTTTAGTGCCCAGGTTTACCTGTATTGGCTGCCAGGACATGATACAAGTGAAGGACTAGTTCAGGACTAGCAGGCCAGTACATATCTTCACACAGATGTACATTCTATTAGTGCCATTGCAATTCATTTTTCTTAGTCAACAGGAATTTGAGGAACAAAAGTAAGGTAAAAAAAAAAATCACTGTGAGGAAAAAAAAAAAAACATACCTATGGTTTTTATTGTGAAAATTCCCTCTTCTCTCAATTGCTGCTAATAAATCAATATTTATCTGACTAAATCTTTAGGTTAACTTGTGCATTACCCTGTACTTCATTGCTTATTTCCTATTTTTGCTCATTGCAACAAAAATCAGAAATAACTCTGCCCCCTGAAAGCACTACCACTTCTGGGGCCAAGCAAAGAGTACCATCATTGATCAAACTAGTCAATGTCGGACACTCGGTTGTGTGTGTTTGTGCGTATGTGTGTGTGTGATACACACATGTACATGTGTTTTAAAGATGCTGTTTTTATATCAGAGGAGAGCCTCACAAACCACTGCCAGCCTTGCTGTAGTTTCTTTTATTATTGTTGGATGATTTATTGTACCCCCTAACTTTAGGATTTAGGTGTGCTTTCCTAAGCTTTTCTGAGCAAGATGTCAATCAGATGTGTAGATCCTACTATCATCCCCTCTGACTTAGCTGGCTCTCTTTGAGTCCAAAGTGTATGCAGTAATGCTTCTATTTCCTTAGGTAAGCTCTTTTGCAGGAGGTTCTTGGATCTTTCATGAAAGATCATTTCTACAAGTCTGGTTCAGATAGTGTCTCGTGTATCAATATACATTGAACAGAAATCTTGAATGGAGGTTTCAACTATTACAAATAATGCAAGCATTATCCCGGTTTCCTAAATTTATAAGACCAGCCAATCTATAAATCTATAATTATGGAAACAGATGAAAAAGTTAAAATAATGGTTTAATTTTGAGAGTTTACTCTATTCTGGGTATATAATTTAGTGTTTTAAATATATTTTCTCATCTTAAATGCTCACAACAAACTGGAGGGAGGGATGCTATAATTGCCCTGACTTTAACAGATAAAGAAATGGAGGCACAAGAAGGATAAGCAATTTTATTAAATTTGCATGGCTAGTGCAGAAAGGATGCAGAATTCCAACCTAGGCAATATGAAGCTGCAGATCAAACTTAACCAATATATTATACTATTTCAGGATGTTCTTAATGAAATTACTGGCCTATCAAATTTAGAAGTTCATTAAAAAAATAATATGGACATGCAAGGATTTGTTCAATGTAAGTAAGTTTTTAACACCATAAACCTCTCCATGATTTTTTTTGTAAAAATAGAAAAAATATGCACAGTTTGGAAATGAAATATTTATGCATACATGTGTATAATTTCAATAAAGTTAAAATTACGGTTCATAAAATCCACAAAATTCTGATAATAATTCTGTTATGGAGTAAATTATGTCCTTCAAAAATATATACTGAAGTCCTGGTTTCTGTTCTCTGAATGAGACCTTGTTTGGAAACAGTTTTTTTTTGTTTGTTTGTTTTTTGTTGCTGTGTTAAAGAGGTCATATCAAATTATGGTGGGTCCTAGACCTAATCCCTCCTGAGTGGTGCCTTCTAAAGGAAAGTATGGACACAGAGAGACACACATAGGGGAAAGAGACCATGTGAGGATCTCTCTACAAGCCAGGAAATGCTAGAAATACTAAAAAATGCCTGGGCAAGGAGGAGTCGCTAGGTGGTACAAATGGTTAAATCTCTCAGCTGCTAACCAAAAAGTTGGAAGTTCAAATCTGCTCAGAGGTGCCTCTGAAAAAAGGCCTGGCGATCTACTTCCAGAAAAAATCAGCCACTAAAAACCCTATGGAGCACAATTCTACTTTGACACACATAGGGTTACTTACCATGAGTTGGAAATAACTCAATGACAACTCTTTTTGTTTTGTTTTATTTACCGACAAGGAAGGTCTCTCGCTTAGAGCTGAGGCCTTGATTTGAACTCCTGGTCTTCAGAAATGTTCTACAATAAATTTTTGTTCTTTAAAGTCACCTTCTTGTGGTATTTTTGTTGCAACAGCACTAGGAAACTAACAGAAACACATTTAAAGTAGGAATATAAAATATTATTTAATAAGATAAAAGTCTCCAATTTCTGTAGTTCCTATTAGACTTCATGGAGAAACACAGGTATTCTTTAAAAAAACAAGATCCTATCACCATTACTTTTGAGGAAAGTCATTTTAGCTGACATTACTATTTGTAAAAACATTTCAAATTTTACATTTCTCCGTCTTTATAATAAAATACAAATATCTCAAACTTGCCAACCAAGACAATTACAAGACTAATCTGCTAATCACAACTTCTCCAGAAAGCTATGAAGCCTACTATATTCCCTTTTCTTCATTAACCAAGGAAACATTTAATATTGCAACTTGTAATACTCCACAGACATATGTAATATAATTGTTTCTCCAGTTATATAGAAAGGTGTGCTCCACAGTCCCAAAGCTGCGAGCTGCTGTGGTGTTTAATGTGATATATAGACTCTTTCTAGTATGCTAAAGCAATTGAGCCTTTGCTTACAAATTCTTACCTGTGTAAACTGATCATTTTCTATCATACTAAAATATGATATAATTGTATTTCTTCTTCAAATTTGCCTATTTTCACCACAGCTTCTAAAAGGAATACTATATATTATATTAATAATATTATATTATAATTTTGTTTGAGCACAAAAAGAAATTGTATACGTCAATGGGTGTATGTAGCATTCCCAGTGTGCACCTGCCAAATAACATGAGTGTGGCAATTTGAAAGGTACTTGAATATGGCAATTTACTAGTGTATACTTAAAGGGACTATAAACATGCACCTGAATAATGTTAATTTTATATATATATATATATATATATATTTTAAAAAGAATTGATACCATATAAGCCAAAAAAATCAAATGAAAGTATTTCTACATTAGAAAAATTATACAAAAGTAATCAAATCCCTATATAGAAAACAAACAAAACAACAAAAATCTAATGTACTATATTTGAGTAGATCGATTAACCATTTGCATATTAATTATTATATATAATATTTTTGTAAAAGTAATTTGCAAACTTTCACTCACTATTCTCTTGAACAGCATGGCAGCAAAGCTTTGTTTCACTGATACTGGGATTTAAATCATCTGTGAAATTTACTGATCCTGTTACATGTGTTTTGGAGAAAGAGTGAGGGATGAGAGAGAAGGAGAAAGGTCTTTGACAACTTTTAGTTTCTCTTAACTTCAAAATGCAATTTGAGAAGTAGATTCTTACTAAAAAGTGTTGAGCTTGTAATTTCTGACATTTTCCATAAAAAAATTTTCAGCATACAGCAAGCTTTTTTTTAAAAAAAAAGAAAATAAATTGGCAGTTTCTATTAGGTTAATACAAACTACATTAAAAATAAATTTGTCTTTTTGTAACATCTTAATAATTTTAAAATATTCTTTGCATATTGTTTAAATGGTTGTTATGACCTGTTCTACATATAAGGCTATGAAAATGACTGTTTTGACTATATTGGCTCAAGAGTTCACTCAGGTGAAGAATTAAATCACCATGATAAATAAGTGTAGTCAAATTGATAATTTTATCCTCATATTTTCAAAGACTTAACTGGTTTGGCTTTATTCAGTTGTTTTACTGTCATATAATCAGAAAACTGTCTTATTTATTTTTCTCAATCTGATAAGCTAAGAATAACAGTATAAATGTCATATTTTTCCCTTTTGTCAGAGGGAGTTTGAGCACAAAAAGAAACTGTATATGCCAATAAGTACATGTAGCATTTCCAATGTGCACCTGCCAAATAACCTGAGTATGGCAATTTGAAAGATACATGAATATGGCAGTTTACAAGTGTATACTTAAAGGGACTATTAACACACACATGAACTATAAATGAATCTCCAAATTGAGTATATAATAATAATAATCTACTCTTGAGTATATAATATAATATCTGAATATAATAAGTCTTATGGCGAAATTGTTCTTATAAAATGGATGACTCTGAAATGCAAACTTCTCAGGTTATACAATTTATTGAAATGGAAGTAGTTTAAAGTTGTCTGTTTCTTGTTAGTTGTTAAATATGCAAATAAGAAAGGACATTCAATTTATTCATTTTTATTTATGCCTTTTGCAGACGGGAAGATAACTACTCATTAGGAATTAAATTCCACTTCTCAGCCTCTTAATTTTGCGTCTTAGCTTTTGAAAACAAATTGATGCCCAAATATTGCAAACTGAATTTTTACCATTGTAACTAATCTCAGCACAAGATGTTATAAATTTAAAATATTCACCAATAAAGTATTGTAATCAAGTTATTGCCTTTTGCAGTTTAGCCTGAGGTTGTTAATGATACTCAGATCGGGAATTTCATAATCAATTTAAATAATAGTAATTTAAGGATGAAGCAATAATTATATTTTATACATCTGCACATTTCACATTGAATTGGAAAAGACATCATGACTTTTTCCCTTGTTAAATGAAATTGCTCTTATTGTTGTGTAAGGAAACGTGCTCAGCATTTATCAAGGAAGAGATACGCAGTTTTTATGAGTAGACAAGTTTTCCAAATGGTATTCCTGTTCTTGGGTAAAGATGAACTCTCCAGATACGCTGTTCTTAACATATCAAAATAAATGGGCTCCTTGGATGAAATCAACCATATCACATTAGAGAGAACACCAAAAAGTAAAGAATATTATGATATGTATATTTATTCCTTTTAATCAGACATCTAAGCCTATACTGATGGAGTCAGATTGTTCTTACCAATTAATATTCTTTCTGATTAGTAAAAAAAATTATTTTAAATTTATTCAAACATTTAATCCAAAATTATGAAGTACTTCTTAAATGTAAAATGCTATTTGTTATCTGCATTTGAATAATATTGAATTTATTTTCTTATTTAGTACTGAACCCATACATGTATCTTCCCGCTTATCATTGTTCCCAACCTCATTTACAGCCAGTGTCTTGAAAATGGTTTATATTTGTTATCTTTACTTTCTGCATTCACTCGTCAATCCATTACAACATGGAAAATAAGACAAAAAAACTTCAAAAAGAAACATTCAAATGGATCAAAAGGTGATAGGTCAATTAGGATAAAGACTGAATAATGTTAAATTGCATATTGATGATATTGGATAGAACAATTCCAGTATACTGGTGAGGGGTTGTTTGGGGTAGCTCTGTGAATCATAAATGTGATATATTCTAAAAGAATTTCCTTCTCAAATTTATTTAGAGTAGGGAACTGTTGAGACCAAAAGTCAATAAACAACCAAGTCGGTAATTAGAGTCAGTCCTGGTTGTGTGAGCTAGCACATATACCCTTGTCCTCTGATAAGTGCACCTTTATTGATACATTCAGCCTGATCGAAGGTGTGTTGTTCCTCTATCCTTGGTCTGGTGTCCTTGGAATATGTTCCTACACGTTCTCCATATTTTTGCCAATATAAATTAGCAAAATTTGCAGTTGTTCGGTTGTTAAGCTTTCTCCTCTGAAGTTTGACTCTGTGACCCTGTCCCTCACTCAAAGCTGGGATATAACTCTGATTATAGGTCTTTAAAAAATTAAAACCAAATCCATTGTCATCCAGTTGATTTCCACTCATAGCAATCCTATAGGACAGAGTAGAACTGTCCCACAGGATTTCCAAGGCTGTAAATTTTTATGGAACCAGATTATCACTTTGTAAGCATAGTTACTCCTTTGGATGAAGGTTAATTACTAGTTACTAGTACTGTAATTACTAGTAAAGATCCTTGGGTGGTGCAAACAGTTTGCACGTGACTATTAACCAAAAGATTAATGGTTTGAATCCACCCAGCGGTGCTGTGGAAGAGAAGCCTGGTGGTCTACTTCCATAAGATTAAACCAAAAAAACACAAATCTATTGCTGTCAAATCGATTCCAACTCATAGCAACCCTATAGGACAGAGTATAACTGCATCCATAAGATTTACATGGCTGTAAATCTTTACGAAAACTGACTGCCACATCTTTCTCCCATGGCTTGGCTGGTGGGTTCGAACTGCCAACAAGGCTCCTTTATAGGTCTGTAGATAATGGGGAAGTGGTTTGAAGGCATTTAGCTTCCCTTTGCAAAGTCACCCCTCAGGCAACGTCATTCAAGTAAGATAGGAAAAATCTTATCAGGCAGAGACAGACAGGTGGCTTCATATGACCACCATAACTCAGTAGGGCTTTAGAGCTTTAGAGTTCAGGTTCTCTGAGTTATCCAGATGCAAGCTTCAATACTTGCTACATTCAATTCTTTCAGTCCATTCTTTTTTTTTTTTCTCTGATTAATATCTAAACTTTTTCACAGGAGACCTGACAAGTCTGTGATTTAAAATTAGCTAACAACAAACTGAACTTTGAATTTGGTTTTTGGCTATGTCAGACAAGAATGTGCTGTGTTTCTATCACACAGGGCATACCACTAGAGATATCTCTCTCTCGATTTGCTGCCTTTAATCTTTGTAATATAAGCAATAACATAAATTTATCTCTAATTTTACTATAGCTACATCACATAAGTTCATATATTTTCATTTTTTGTTTTAAATATTTTCTATTTTCCCTTGTGATTTCCTCTTTGATAGCTATGTTATTTAGAAGTGTGTTATATTTTATCTATCCCTTTACATTTTTTTAATATATCTTTTAAATTAAGATGTGCTTCTTGGGAGGTGGGGCCAAGATGGCAGAGTAGTCAGATGCTTCTAGTGGACCCTCTTACAACAAAGATCAGAAAAAACAAGTAAATTGATTATATATGGCAATCTAGGAGCCCTGAACATCAAAGGCAGAGTTGAGGAACCGGACTGAGTGGCAGGGCAAGGGAGAGACAGTTTGGAAGCAGAGAGGAGTTGCCATACCTGATCTGCTCGGGGTTGAGCAGTGAGGCAGACAAGCGGCGGTACTTGGGAGGTGCGTTTTCTACACTGGGAAAGACCCAGCTCCAGAGAATCTACACGGCCACCCAGAAACAGTGAGAAGCAGCCCTGGATTGGCAAAAGATAAGTAATTGGGTATGGCCTACTGAGTGGATCAAAAACACCCCTCTTAGGGAAAAACCTCTTTTCCATTTACCTCCCGGCTCCCTGCTCTGCACTGGGTCTCTGACCGGCTTCAGAAATTGCTGAGTCCCCTGGGCCGGAAGTAGGATCCGTCACAAGCCTGGAGCCATCTTCCCTGCCTTGGAGAGTGAACAAATTAATAAACCAAGGAAAACATAAACTGCCGGCTCCCCTGAGCCAGGAACCCAGGGTAGGCACAGCTCCTTTGCCTAGGCACAGGCATAAGGGATCCACGGACTTTGAGTGCCTTTCCCCCTGCATAGACTTGTGTGAGCCCATCTCAACAGCGTAGGCCCTCATTACTGCATTTCAACAGGGTATATACTAAACTCTAACTTCAACTGTTTCAGCTGTGAAGTGACAGGTTCTTGGCATTTGACACTGCTCTGCCCATTAAGCAGGATACTCACCTACCCACATCAAGGGCCTGAGGACTGGTTGCTCCACCCACACCACATAGCCACCTGCAATACAAGCCCATGAGTAAGAGGTGCCCCCTAGTCTTTACAGCCAACAGCCTTAGGTGCTCATAGTCCGGCAGCAAAATCCACCCACTTATGGATTCTAGGGAACAGGGACATGCCTTCTTCCTGATACTCAGGGGTGGCCATCAGCCCCCTGCCTTGCTCAGAGAGTGTCTCCCTACTACAGCCAGGTGCCTGTGCCTACACCAATCACCCATGCCTGTCTAGAACTGTAAGTGAGAGCCTACACCACACACTTGGTGGCTATCTACCTGGGCACCTGAGCTGCTGAATCCATACAAGATGAGTGGATGGACTCCTGAGCTCACATACCTAGGAACAAATCTAACCAACTGGTGACAGAACATTAGAGCTTCAAAGGTGCCAATAATCAAACTAGCTCATACGAGCAGCAATTTTGGGCATATCAAGACAAAACAAGAAGCTGGACACAGTAAACAAACATAAAATAAATAAATATGATAACTTATTGATGGCTTGGAGACAACACAATATCAAATCACATAAAGAGGCAATCCATGATAGCCTCAGCAAGCTCCCAAAATAATCTAGAAATTCTCCAGAGGAGGAAAATTTCTTGGAATTATTGGAGGCAGAATACAAAAGATTAATATACACAACTCTTCAAGAAATTAGGAAGGAAATTAAGCAAAACACAGAACACACAATAGAGAAAATTAAAAATATTAGAGAAGAGCATAATGACAAATTTAACAGGCTGCAAGAACCCATAGAGAGACAACAATCAGAAATCCAGAAGATTAACAATAAAATTTCAGAATTAGACAATTGAATAGGAAGTCAGAGGAGCAGAATTGAGGCATGGAAATCAGAATTAGTGAGACTGAAGATAAAGCACTTGACACCAACTTATTTGAGCAAAAATCAGATAAAAGAATTTAAAAAAATGAAGAAACCCTAAGAATTATGTGGGACTGTATCAAGAGGAATAACCTACAAGTGATTGGAGTACCAGAACAGGGGAGGATAACAGAAAATACGGAGAGAATTGTTGAAGATTTGTTGGTAGAAAACTTCCCTGATATGGTAAAAGATGACAAGATATCTATCCAAGATGCTTATCAAATTGCACATGAGGTAGATCCCAAAAGGAAGTCACCAAGACATATTATAATCAAATTTGCCGAAACCAAAGATAAAGAGAGAATTTTAAGAACGGCTAGGGATAAACAAAAAGTCATCTACAAAGAAGAGACAATAGGAATAAGTTTGGATTACTCAGCAGAAACCATGCAGGCAAGAAGGCAATGGGATGACATATATAAAGCCTTCAAGGAAAAAGACAAAAACTGCCAGCCAAGAATTACATATCCAGCAAAACTGTCTCTCAAATATGATGGTGAAATTAGGGCATTTCCAGATAAATAAAAGCTTAGGGCATTTGCAAAAAACAAACCAAAATTACAAGAAATATTAAAGGGAGTCTGTCCGTTAGAAAATCAGTAACATCAGAGAACAACCCAAGACTAGAACACAGGACAGAGCAACCAGATACCAACCCAGATAGGGAAGTCACAAAAGTAAATCAAAGCTAAAACACTGAAATTAGGGAAACAGATGTCAGTATGTAAAAGATGACAACATTAAAACAAAAAAGAGGGATTTAAAAAATATACACATTGATTGTTCATATGGAGAGGAAGTCAAGGTGATATAAAGAAATAAAAGTCTGGTATAAATGCAGAAAAATAGGGGTAAATATTAAGATAACCACAAAGGAAAATAACAATCCTACAAGTCAAAATAAAAACTAGAAAAATATAAAAACTCAGCAAACACAAAATCAACAATGAAAAAGATGAAAAGAAAATACATAAAGAAAAATGACTTAGCACATAAAATTAAGTGGAACAAAGGAACTGTGAACAGCACAAAAAAAGATATCAGAATGACAGCACTAAACTCATACCTATCAATACTTACACTGAATGTAAATGGACTAAATGCATCAATAAAGAGACAGAGAGTGGCAGATTGGATTAAAAACAGGATCTGTCCATATGATGCCTGCAAGAGACACAACTTAGACTTAAACACACAAACAAACTAAAAATCAAAGGATGGAAAAAAATATATTAAGCAAACAACACTCAGAAAAGAGCAGGAGGGATAATATTAATCCATGACAAAACAGACTTTAAAGTAAAATCCACCACAAAGGATAGGGAAGGACACCATATAACCATTCAAGAGTCAATACACCAGGAGGAAGTAACTATAATAAATATTTACACACCCAATGACTGGGCTCCAAAACACATAAAACAAACTCTAACAGCATTGAAAAGAGAGATAACTCCACAATAGTAGTAGGAGACTTCAACACACCACTTTAGGTGAAGGACAGAACATCCAGAAAGAAGCTCAACAAAGACATGGAAGAGCTAAATGCTACAATCAACCAACTTGATCTCATAGACATATACTGAACACTCCACCCAA
>NW_004444188.1:2509251-2516641 GCF_000243295.1 Trichechus manatus latirostris
AAAAAAAAAAAAGAAAATTACAGACCAATATCCCTCATGAACATTGACGTGAAAATCCTCAACAAAATTCTAGCCAATAGAATTCAACAATATATCAAAAAAATAATTCACCATGATCAAGTGGGATTTATACTAGGTATGCAGGGATGGTTCAATGTCAGAAAAACAATCAACGTAATCCATCATATAAATAAAACAAAAGACAAGAACCACACGATCACATCAATCGATGCAGAAAAGGCATTTGACAAAGTCCAGCACCCATTCATGATAAAAACTCTCAAAAATAGGAATAGAAGGGAAATTCCTCAATATAATTAAGGGCATTTATACAAAGCCCACAGACAACATCATCTTAAATGGAGAGACTTTGAGCATTTCCCTTGAGAACGGGAACCAGACAAGGATGCCTTTTATCACCACTCTTATTCAACATTGTGCTGGAGGTCCTAGTCAGAGCAATTAGGCTAGAAAAAGGAATAAAGGGCATCCAAATTGGTAGGGAAGGAGTCAAAGTATCTCTATTTGCAGATGATATGATCTTATACATAGAAAACCCTAAAGAATCCACAAGAAAACTACTGGAACTAATAGAAGATTGCAGCGAAGTTTTAGGATACAAGATAAACATACAAAAATCAGTTGGATTCCTTTACACCAAGAAAGAGCACCTTGAAGAGGAAATCACCAAATCAATACCATTTACAATAGCCCCCAAGAAGATAAAATACTTAGGACTCAATCTAACCAGAGACGTAAAAGACCTATACAGTGAAAACTACAAGACACTACTGCAAGAAACCAAAAAAGACCTGCATAAGTGGAAAAACATACCTTGCACATGGATAGGAAGACTCAACATTGTGAAAATGTCACTTTTACCCAAAGTGATCTACAGATACAATGCAATCCCAATCCAAATTCCAATGGCATTTTTTAATGAGATGGAGAAACAAATCTCCAACTTCATATAGAAAGAGAAGAGGCCCTGAATAAGTAAAGCATTACTCAAGAAGAAGAACAAAGTGGGAGGCCTCACACTACCTGATTTTAGAACATTATACCGCCACAGTAGTCAAAATAAGTTGGTACTGGTACAACAGATACATAGACCAATGGAACAGAATTGAAAATCCAGACATAAATTCAACCACCTATGAGCAGCTGTATTTGACAAAGGCTCAAAGTTCATTAATTGGGGAAAAGACAGTCTCTTTAACAAATTGGGCTGGCATAACTGGATATCCATCTGCAGAAAACTGAAACAAGACCCATACCTCACACGATGCACAAAATCTAACTCAAAATGGATCAAAGACTTAAATATAAAATAGAAAACAATAAAGATCATGGAAGAAAAAATAGGGTCAATGTTAGGAGCCCTAATACATGGCATAAACAGAATATGAACCATAAGTAACAATGCACAACCACTAGAAGAGAGACTAGATAACTGGGAGCTCCTAAAAATCAAACACTTATGCTCATCAAAAGAATTCACCAAAAGAGTCAAAAGACAACCTACAGACTGGGAAAAATATTTTGCCTACGACAAATCCGATCAGCGTCAAATCTCTAAATTCTACAAGATACTGCAAAACCTCAACAACTAAAAGACAAATAACCCAATTAAAAAATGGGCAAAGAATATGAACAGGCTCTTTGCAGCTAACAGGCACATGAAGAAATGTTCACGATCATTAGCCATTAGAGAAATGCAGATCAAAACTGCAATGAGATATCATCTCACCGCAACAAGGCTAACATTAATCCAAAAAAACACAAAATAATAAATGCTGGAGAGGTTTTGGAGAGACTAGAACACTTATACACTGCTGGTGGGAACGTGAAATGGTACATCCACTTTGGAAATCGATTTGGTGCTTCCTTAAAAAGCTCGAAATAGAAGAACCATATGATCCAGCTATCCCACTCGTTGGAATATATCCTAGAGACATAAGAGCCATCACATGAATAGATATATCCACACCCATGTTCTTTGCAACACTGTTCACAATAGCAAAAATATGTAAACAACCTAGGTGCCCATCAACGGACGAACAGATAAACAAATTATGTTATATCCCGTGATGGAACACTACACAGCGATAAAGAACAACGATGAAGCTATGAAACATCTTACAACATGGAGGAATCTGGGAGGCATTAGGCTGAGTGAACTGAGTCAGTCACAGAAGGACAAATATTGTATAAGATCACTATTATAAGAACTCAAGAAAAGGTTTAAACACAGAAGAAAATATTTGATGGTTACGAGGGTGGGGAGGGAGGGTGAGGATTATTCACTAACTAGATAGTAGACAAGTATTATCTTAGGTGAAGGGAAGAACAGCACACACTGCAGGGAATTCAGCACAACTGGACTAAACCAAAGATAAGAAGTTTCCTGAATACAATCAAACACTTTGAGGGACAGAGCAGCAGGGCTAGGGGTCTGGTGACCATGCTTTCAGGGGGCATCTAGGTCAATTGGCATAACAAAGCTTTTTAAGAAAATGTTCTGCATCCTGCTTTGGTGAGTGGCATCTGGGGTCTCAAAATCTGGCAAGCAGCCATCTAAGATGTATCAATTGTTCCCAATCACCTGGAGTAAAGGAGAATGAAGAATACCAAAGACACAAGGAAAATATTAGCCCAAGTGACAGAAAGGGCCACATAAACCAGAGACTTCATCAGCCTGAGACCAGAAGGACTAGATGGTGCCTGGCTACCACCAATGACCACCCTGACAAGGAACACAACAGAGAGTCCCCGACGGAGCAGGAGAAAGGTGGGGTGCAAAACTCAAATTCCAGTAAGAAGACCAGACTTAATGTTCTAACTGAGGCTGGAGGAACCCCAGAAAGCACGGCCCCTGGATTCTCTATCAGCCCAGAACTAAAACAATTCCCAAGGCCAACTATTCAGACAAAGACTGGACTGGACTGTGGGACATAAAGTGATACTCGTGAGGAGTGTGCCTCTTAGCTTAAGCGGGTACAAGAGACTAAACAAGTAGCTTCTGTGTGGAGGTGAGATGGGAAAGCAGAGAGGGTTAGGAATTGGTTGAATGGACATGGGGAATCAGGGGTAGAAAAGAGGAGTTTGACCTCACAGTATGGGGAGAGCAATTAGGGTCACATCACAATGTATGCATAAATTTTTGTATGGGAAAAAAGTAAAAAAAAAAAGGTGCTTCTAACTAACAGAATACAGATTTTTTTTTTAATGCAGTTTATAATCTTTGTCTTTTACCTGGTATATCTGATCCATTTATATTTATGAAATGAATTATGTATTTAATTTTAAATATACTATCTTATTTTATTGTCTTGGAAGAAGTACAACCAGAATGCTCCTTAGAAGCAAGGATAGTGAGACTACGTCTCACGTACTTTGAACATGTTATCAGGAGGGATCAGTCCCTGGAGAAGGACGTCATGCTTGGTAAAGTACAGGGTCAGCGAAAAAGAGCAAGAGCTTCAATGAGATGGACTGACACAGTGGCTGCAACAATGGGCTCAAGCATAACAGTGATTGTGAGGATAGCACAGGACCGGGCAGTATTTCCTTCTGTAGTACCCAGGGTCGCTATGAGTTGGAACCGACTCGACGGCACCTACATAACAACAACAACATCTTATTTTATGCTTTCTGTGTGTCCCACTTATTTTATATTTATTTTTTATTTCCTTTCTAACTTAATTATTTGTATCACTCTGCTTCATTCTGCTATGCTTTATAGGATTCATATGTACTTTATTAAAATCTAAAATTAATCTTGTCATTACCTTCCTCTTCTATGATACTGGAATGACGGCTTTTGGCTATAATTTCTTCTTTCCCTGATTAACATGTCATTGTTGCTGTATGTTTAAAATGCTTCTTAGCCTAATAAAATCATATTATTCTATACAGTTAATACTCCTCTATAATTGCCTACCTATTTACCACTTTTGTTGATCACCGTTCCTTCTTGCACCTCAGACCTTCCATCTGCTCGTCATAGGGTATATTCCTTCAAAGAAATTTTACATTTTTTCCTGCAAAGTAACTACATAATTATTAACATAGGTCTAGTTTGTTAATGTCATGGACTATTCATATATGATAAATTCATAATCATGGAGTCTCAGTGATTTTTTTTTTTACTACCCTGAATCTTGAGAACAAGTCCTGGTGTCCTATTTATGCATGGCCTGCTACCCAAAGCTCCCTGCTTACTGAAGATCGTAGTCAGTCTTGGGCAGCTCAAGACTGAATACATTTGCACCTATGGCTTTGAGTTTTCACCTTGCTTTTGTTTCCAGTACTTAATTGTATATTTGAGAATTTAATCTGCGTTATATTCATCATTTTTAACTGTATTTTTTTTTTGAAGTGTAATATGTTTTTGTGTATTAATCCTCTGAAATGATAAAAGTATATATCAGTTTGTTATTTTTTAAATCATACGTTTTCTGGTATGTGGACAATTGGCGTAGTATAAGTAGTAGTCCACGTTGTCATTTCAATATATACTTTCTTTTTTCTTTCACTATGTCCCTTCCCTGAAATAGTAAGTAACAGAATGTGAAGGAGCAGACAATTTAGGTCCTCATAATGTTCATACTTTGAAAAAAGATTTTGAAAGAATTGTAATATTTTTTTCAGTGCACTATACAGTTGTCAGTTGTTTTTATAATACACTTATTTTGAGCACCATCAATATTTTACAACTTTGTTTTCATCATTTTGCAACCTATGCAGAATTATTTTGTCAAGAAAGCAACAAGATTAAATACCTGATTTGATACCTCCTAATCTCTAATTTTATGGTGACTTGTTATTACAATTTTTTCCTAAAGCGGCATATCATTAGTTTAAAAATGAAAGTCATTTAATTAACAGGCTTAATGTATTTTTCTTTTCTTTTCCAGGGATATACATATTTTCTAACAATTCAAGATAAAACAAGCTGTAATCCTGAAGACAGTGAGAAGTGGTGGCAAGAGAGACTTGGAAGCAGAGACCCGGAAGCAGGAGACAGCGCATGGGACTTTCTGGCCCACAGACAGAGGAGGCTGAGGGCATTTGGGGAGAGGCTTAGGGCCAGGGAGAGGCATGCCTGTGAGCACAGTTGGGAAAAGGCTGTCCTGATGGAAGAACTGTATCTTGAGTGTTCCCGAGCCTGAATTATAACTGTTATTTCCCTAGTAAACCACATAACCGTGAGTATGGTCTGTGAGTTCTGTGTGGCCACTGCAATGTATTATCAAACCCAACAGGGAAGTAAAGAGTGCTGTGGGAGGGACAGTTGGTGTCAGAGTTGGTAAAGATGGCAGAGAGAGAGGCATGTCTGACGTCCCCACCGCATAGGAATCAGCCTTGGGCTATTGATCTTGGTTCTCCATCCCCTGGTGAAGTTAGAGGAGGTCAGACACCGCCCCCAAGCCTTTACTACAGGAACATAGCAGATCAAAGGCTTCTCCCACAGGAAGTAGGTATGTGAAGCTCCTCTGTGTTCCCTGTGCAGTTAATTGGCATAACCCCAAGACAACCTTTTGCAGCATAGGTATACTCTTCATATTGCAAAACCTCCGCTTTACTTAGAGGAGATGCGTGGAAAAGGGGAAGGTCTTTTCTATAGTGTTGGTATGGAGTTTATCAACTGTTATTAACAAATCCCATGTTAATTCAGAAGGTGGCAAAAAATGAATTTACTAAAATAAATTATAATTGAATGTTAGACTAGAGTCAAAAATTTGGTAATGACTGTTCTGAAAGGGAAATCAGTATTTAACTCATAATTCTCAGGTAATATCCAGTATTTTGATTATCTGGGGTGCACAGAGTTAGGAAATGTTGACAAAGAGACCAAGAAGTACAGTGTGTACTCTAAAATTATAGTTACTAGCAAAGCACCACATAGAGACAGGCACTAAATAAATATTTCCATATAGAAATTTGATAGGATTGTGACTATGCAATATGGGTATTTATTAAATAAGAAAATGAAAATGTGAAAAAAATAAGTTCATAAATATGTTTATCCATATTTCTTTGTTCGGGCTCCATTGAAAGCATTTAAATTAAATAGTAATCAGCAACCGAATGCAGGGTTGATTATTCAAATAACTTAGGGCTTTGTCAATCTTCAAGAACACTCCGATGTGATCATAAAATGCAATTCTGCTTACAAAGTATAAATAGGGTATGTTTATAGGTGTGAAAATATGATGGCATCTTGATCAGGTGCTATGTACATCAAGCATGTTTGCTGTGTGAAAATCAGGCTATACTTTTATAATTTCTATACTTTTTTGTATGTATGTTATACTTTAATATAAGGTTTTGTTACAACATTATGATACTATTTGCTGTCCATGATTATAATACATTCTCCAGTTAATGTTAGATAAAATCAACTTCCTGGGCATGTATATGAGAGATGAGAAAAAGCAAATGGAGCTAGAAAATAAGCAGATTGAAATATATATGTGAGGGACGGTCTATATGTGAAAAAAGTTTTGGATAGACAAGTTTGGAAGTTTTATAAATGTTTTTAAAGCCACTAAAACTGTTTCTTTTTTGGTAAGTCATTCATTTTCATACACCTATGACAGTTTTCCTTCTGTTTATATGCACAGTTAATATTAAATAGCTCAATTAGTGTGCTATGAATAAGCAGGGGAGATCACTTGCCTGTTTGTGGTTCTTGTTATATTAAAAGGAAGGCAGTAGAGTGAAGTACTGGCTTGAAAATCATGAAACCTGTTTTGGGACCATATTTAGTGCTAAATAGATGGATAACCTTGCATATGTCAAGTGATATTCCTACACCCTAATTAAATCATCCACAAATAGAAAGCTGATTTCTAAAACTTCTTCCAGACATGAATATTCTGTCATTATATTCTTAAAATTCATTTGAAAATGTTATAATTAGTTATCAAAGTAATTATGAAATTTTCTGTGCTTTTATTTTTGGTTAACACACACATACAATGTATTTTTTTTTAAGTTTGATAACTATTTATTTATTTATTATTGTACTTTACATGAAGGTTTACAGAACAAATAGTTTCTCATTAAATAGTTAGTACACATATTGTTTTATGACAATGATTAGCAACCCCACGACATGTCACCACTGTCCTTTCTCAAACTTGGGTTCGCTATTACCAGCTTTCCTGTTCTCGTCTTCCTTCTAGTCCTTGTCTCTGGACTGTTGCATCCCAATAGTCTCGTTTTGTTTTATGGGACTGTCTAATCTTTGGCTGAACGGTGACTTCACTACTGAGCTAAAAGGGTGTTTGGAGACCATACACTCGAGGTTTCTCCAGTTTCTGTCAGCCCAGTAAGTCTGGTCTTTTTGTTTTTTTTAATTGTTGCTATTTTTTTTTTTTTT
>NW_004444188.1:2520315-2610619 GCF_000243295.1 Trichechus manatus latirostris
AATTCCACTGATCCTGTCTTCCACCATTTCAAATCTGCTTCTCAGCCCTTCTATGACACTGTCCATTTCTGAAATCTTGTTTATCTTTTGGATTTCTAATTGTTATCTTTGTATAATTTCAAGTTGTGAATTTATTTTGGCGTTTTGTTTCTGCATTATTTTTCTGAATTCTTGCAATTTTTTTTCTGTATTTTCCATGAATTTGTCTATTTTTTCCTCATATTTGTCAGCTTTTTGCCTCAGCTCTTGGAGAATTGTGAGTATTAGAATTTTGAACTCCCTATCAGGTAGTTCTAGTGCATTTTCTTCCACTGGAGAGTCATCTTTTATTTGGATGCCTACTGGAACCTTCCTGTCCCGTTTTTGTATATGTTTTGATATTTTCTGCTGTCTTTGGGGTATTCAGTAGTTATTTTTCTCATTTATTGACCGTAGATTTGTTTGTTTTGTCCCTTTATTTTTTTTAAATTTGACTATGTCTGAGCAGGCGGACTGTGTGTTCTTTGTTGTTTGCTCGTCTGTGGGCACAGTACTTTTCGCCTCCTTCTCCAATTGGTAAGATCAGTCACTCAGATATGGTACGGCAGGGGAGGTCTAGCCGAAGAGGGGTTACTGGGACGGGTTGTTTGTGGCACTTACTACAGCCACCAGAGCGGGTCAGTAATCAGGGCAGGGCAGGTTCCAGTAGGCCGTGCCTGTGCTGCTTGGTGATGTGATGTCAAGTGCACGGTTCAGGTAGGCAGGATGCAGTGGGGAGATTGTTATGAGTGGAGCTAAGATGGATATGGGAGAGAGGAGAGAGGAACAGGAGCCAAAAACATACAAACAAACAAAAAAAAATGCTAGGGGAGCTTGCCGTTGGAGTGGAGAAATGAGAGACTATGAAATGGAGAAAAACAGAAAGGAGAAGAGGAAGAAAAGAAAAGAAAAGAATGAATAAATAAAAATCAGAAAGGTTAAAGAACCACAAGGTTCCCAGGGATCCCACCAGTGCAGCTATGAGGTCTGGGGAAGTTGCTCTCAGATGTTGCAGTACAGCCTGGCTAAAAGGTGTAGAGGTATACAATGCCAGGTATTCAGGGAACAGAAGGAGAAAGAAGATATAGACAGATGAGAAACTGAGCAATGAAGAAAGACAAAAAGGGAATAGGAGGAAAAGAAAACAAAACAAATTAAAAAAAAAAGAACAAGAAAGGACCCCCAAAAAACAGAAAAGAAAAACCAACAAAAAAAGAAATGCTCTCAGGGATCCCTTTGCACATCTGTGCAAGCCGAGGGGGTAGTCTCCTTGCTACGCAGCACAGCCTGGCCAGAAAGGGCTCCCAAGTCAAGAAAAGGAAAAGAAAACAAAGAAACAATTCAAAACAAACAAATGAACAAAAGCCCCAGGATCCCACCAGTGCGGCAGCCCAGACTGGGAAGCAGCTCCACACTCGAACGGAGCTCCAGAGCCCCTCAGGGAGAAGCAAAGATGGCACACGGAGCCAGGGAAGGAGGGGGAGGTGTTGAGAGGTAAGGAAGAAATCAAAAGAAGCAGAAAAAAAAGCAACACTAGCAGCCAAGAAATGGCACTCAGAGAGCCAGCTAGTGCGGGCTGGTGTTTCTCGGACAAGAGACTGTGTCTGCAGGAAGCAGAGGGGGCCAAGTGTGAGTGAAGAAGGGTAGGGAGTGGGAAACATATATCACAAATTGCCAGAACTCTGCAGCCCCTCAGGAAGAAGGAAAGATGGCGCACAGAGCCAGGTATTTGAGCGAAAGGAGGGGGAGGTGGTGAGAAGTAAGGAAGAAATCAAAAGAAGCAGAAAAAAGCAACACGAGCAGCTAACCAGTGGCGCTCAGAGAGCCGGCCCGTTTGTGTTGGTGGAATCCAAGCAACCATTGTTTCCCAGTCAAGAGATTGTGGCAGCGGGAAGCAGAGGAGGCCGAGTCGGGGTGAAGAAGGGTGGGGGTGGGAAAGCATGTATCACAAATTACCGGTTGTTTTGTCTCCCGCTCGAAGCTCCGTGAGGCTGCTTTCTCATACCCCCGTTTGCTGGTGTCCGATAGGAGTCCAAGATGGCAGATCCGCACTGCGTTAGCTGGTAGGGGACCTCTGCATGAATCTCTCCTGGCTCTCCATTCTCTGTCAGTTTTCTCACTCCATTTGATGCTTGGCTGAGTTCCTTATCTCTTCATTAGATGTTTTAGGGTTTCAGGATTGTTGTACTCTCTCTTTGGCTTAGTATTTCGGATCTTCGCTGTGGAGGGACGGGATGGTGCTTCTGCCTACAGAGCCATTTTGCTTGAACTTTTTACAATGTATATTTTTTCTACCACATTAAGAAGCCCTGATAGCAAAGTGGTTAAGAGGTATAGCTGCTAACCAAAAGGTCAGCAGTTCAAATCCACCAGCCACTCCTTGGAAATTCTATGGGGCAGTTCTACTCTGTCCTATAGGGTCGCTATGAGTCAAAATCAACTTGAAGGCAATGTTGTTTTTTAATTATCATATATGCCTTTTAAGTTCCTGGTGTCTTATATGTAATTTAGAAATCGAGGAATCTCTCACCTGCGCCTCTGTTAGTTCTAAGGAGTTTCTTGGATTGTAGAGTTGCCTTAATCTGTGTGTTGAGTCTGTTTAAGTTTAGGGTTTATTACAAACTGTCTCCTTTCTTTCCTATTATCTGCTATAGAATAACATTTAATCTTGTAATAAAGCTGAAATACTGACTATAGTTAAGTTTAGGGCTATCTGTTGATTTCCAATTTTCACACTGTTATTATCCAAGGATACCAAAAACCAAACCCACTCTCATTGAGTTGATTCCAACTCATAGTGACCCTATAGGGTTTCCAAAGCTGTAAATCTCTATGGAAGCAGACTGTCACATCTTCCTCCTGTGGAGCTGCTGGTGGTTTCGAACCATTGACCTTTCGGTTAGAAGTTGAGCACTTTAACCACTGAACCACCAAGGCTCTTTTGTCCAAAGATAAGTGAATATTAACTTAAGTTTTATACTACTATTATGAAAGTTAAAAAGATACAGAAACAGATAGTGTTTCCCATTAGTCCATAAAAGGATTTGAATGGGCTCTGATTCTTCCACTTAAAGTTTAAGCTTGACATGTTTTAAAATTTTCCTGATATTTTCTCCTTATTCTCCCACAGTAACATCTCAAATTATTCAAGTTTACAAGTCCTTTTATTTACCCTGATAAACTGATAAACACCTGTCATGGGATATGATGGGCCAATAAAAGAAAGTTCTTTATATAATTCATCAAGGAAATTAGGAGGCCAGAAACAATAGGTTAATTTCATGGATACTTTTTTGCTGTATACTTACAGGAAAATACTTTATTTGTTGATATAGAACTGGATTCTAATATTAAATGCAGATTGTTAAAACCCTATCATCTCCTATCTTGTGTAGTTCACTCAAGTAATGTTAATCAAGCTAAGGTTATTATTTATTTTGTCTTTGAACAACAAACAAACAAAAAAAAACAAAATGTTTGCTTCAGAATAAAAAATGACTCATGATTCCAAGATTGAAATTTTGAAATGCACACATTTCATCACAAGTCTCCAATAGTACTTAAAACATTTTCATTTGTAATAAGGATGGCTATTCTTTGTCTTTAAGACCTTTATTTTCAACATTTTTTTCCTCATTTCCCACATTTTTTGACTTAACAATTATAAGTGGAGGGTGGGAAGAAGACTAAAGAATATCTGGAGAAAAAATATTAGAAGTTACTAGTAAAAAAAAAAAAAAAGAAAAGAGAAATATTGCAAGAGAAAAGGGAGCAGGATTCTGTAAAATTAGCATCTTCCATATCATCACCTTCACTTGCCTTCTTATTATTCTAAATTTCCACATCAGCAACATGCTTTATAGCGCCTCTAGTGTTTCGCAGTCATTATTTGTTGAATTATTGGATGGGTATTAAGTTTCTCTTCAAAGTTTTAAAAAGCAGCGATGTCACTTTGATGACTAAGGTGCATTTTGTCCAAGCCATGGTCTTTTTAATCGCCTCGTATACATGTGAAAATTGAATAGTGAAAAAGGAAGACAGAAGAAGAATTGATACATTTGAAATGTGGTCTTGACAAGCAATATTGAATCTACCATGGACTGCCAAAAGAATCAACAAGAAATATAACCTTAGAAGAAATACAACTGGAATGTTCCTTAGAAGCAAGGATGGCGAGACTTTAACTCACTTACTTGGGGCACATTATTAGGAAAGACCAATCTCTAGAAAAAGACATCTTGTTTGGGAAAGTAGAGGGTCAATGAAAACAAGGGAAACCCTCAGTAAGATGGATTGACACAATGGCCACAACAGTGGACTCAAACATACCAACAATCATGAAGATGATGCAAGACCGGCAACATTTCATTGTTATATGTAGGGTCACCATAAGTCTGAACTGATTTGACAATAACTAACAACAACAAAAACTTAACTAAGTTATATTTTATATAGTAATTCAACTAAAATTAGATTTGATAAATTTCTACGAATCGGAGGTAATTACAAACATGAAAGTAAAGTAAATGAGTTGTTACAGGTGTGATGATTGTAAGGTAGGAAGATAAATAATTCTCCTAATCAGTCCCTCCCTATGGGTCTACTGGATTTGAACCTGCGGCAATCAAGCCAAAGGAATAAATCAATGTTAATTCAAACAATCATTAGAACTTTGCTTTAAACTTCAAACTGGAAGTAGGGAAAGCCAAAGACTATTAACACTCCACTAATTCCAATATGTAACTTTTCCTTAGACTAGTTTATCATTTTGGAGCTGATAAGATCCATGCAGAAAGGGTAAATACCAAAATTTGTGGAGGCTAACTAGTCCCATGTACTTCAGTTCAGGCAACGTTCCAAGGATACTAGAAAAGATATTAGAAAAGCTGTTTTCTTGGTTTTCCAGAATGAATTTGCAACTCAGAATGGGGTAGATTATTCAGATAAACTATGCATCTGACTGCAAGCTTTACAAGGCTTTTCTAAAGTGGGCTCAACCTTGAAGCCTAATAACTCATAATGGGAAATGTTTTGAATTTACACCTGCAAATGGATCGTGCTTAATGAAGCATGCATTACAATATAATTCTATAGCATTGTCCATTTAAGAATGGATCACAGCTGATTATAGCTGCATTGCAAAAACAGTTCTGCTCAATAAGTTACAGCCCAGTGTATACCTGGGTGTACGGGAAGAGATCCATGAGAATGGGGCCAGGTGGGAAAGGAAACAAAACCATGTACATTATGCTGATGGCTGAGAAGTGAAAGCAAATAATACGCTTACATGTTTCTCGAACAGTTCTCAACTACTGCAGCTTTGGGGGGGAGGTAATTTTTATTTTTCTTGAGGGGGTGTAGTGCAAAGTCTGTTGTGTTGTTGTTGTTGTTAGGTGTCATCGACTCATAGCGACCCTATGTACTATAGAACAAAACACTGCCCGGTTCTGTGCCATGCTTGCAATCATTGTTATAGTTAAGCCCATTGTTGCAGCCACTGGGTCAGTCCATCTCGTTGAGGGTCTTCCTCTTTTTCACTGACACTCTACCAAGCATGACGCCCTTCTCCAGGGACTGATTCCTCCTGATGACATGTCCAAGGTGTGTAATCTAACCACTCTTGCTTCTAAGAAGCATTCTGGATGTACTTCTTCCAAGACAGATTTGTTGGTTCTTTTGACAGTCCATGGTATATTAAGTATTCTTCGCCAACACCACAATTCAAAGGCGTCAATTCTTCTTCGGTCTTCCTTATTCATTGTTCAGCTCTCGCATGCATATGAGGCAATGAAAATATCACGTCTTTGATCAGACATCTTTGCTTTCTAACATTTTAAAGAGGTCTTTTGGCAGATTTGCCCAATAAAATACATTGTTTGATTTCTTGATATTGCTTCCAAAGATGTTGATTGCGGGTCCAAGTAAAATGAAATCCTTGACAAATTTGATTTTTTCTCCGATTATCATGATGTTGCTTATTGGTTCAGTTGTGAGGATTTCTGTTTTCTTATGTTGTAATCCATACTGAAGGCTATAGTCTTTGATCTTCATCAGTAAGTACTTCAAGTCCTCTTCACTTTCAGCCAGCAAGGTTGTGTCATTTGCATACTGCATGTTGTTAATGAGTCTTCCTCCAATCCTGATGCCCCATTCTTCTTCATATAGTCCAGCTTCTTGGATTATTTGCTCAGCATACACATTGAATAAATATGGTGAAAGGATACAACCCTGACTCACACCTTTCCTGATTTTAAACCATGCAGCATCTCCTTGTTCTGTTTGAATGATATCCCCTTGGTTTATTTTCAGTTTCTGCATGAGCACAATTAAGTGTTCTAGAATTCCCATTCTTCACAATGTTGTCCATAATTTGTTATGATCCACACAGTCGAATGCCTTCGCATAGTCAATAAAACATAGATAAACATCTTTCTGTTATCCTCTGCTTTCAGTCAAGATCAATCTGACATCAATAATGATATCCCATGTTCCAAGTCCTCTTCTGAATCTGGCTTGAATTTCTGGCAGTTCCCTGTTGATGTACTGTTGCAACCATTTATGAATTATCTTCAGCAACGTTTTACTTGTGTGTGATATTAATGACATTGTTTGATAATTTCTGCATTCCATACTTAAGGCTATAGTCTTTGATCTTCATCACCTTTCTTTGGAATGGGCACAAATATGGATCTCTTCCATTCAGTTGACCAGGTAGCTGTCTTCCAAATTCTTGGCAGAGATCAGTGAGACTATTCCAGCATTGCCTCTGTTTGTTGAAACATCTCAATTGGAATTCCATCAGTTCCTGGAGCTTTGCTTTTTGCCAATGCCTTCAGTGCAGCTTGGACTTCCTCCTTCCATAGTATTAGTTCTTGATCACATGCTACCTCCTGAAATGACTGAATGTTGACCATTTGCTTTTGGTCCATTGATTCTGTGTATTCCTTCCATCTTTTATACGTGGGAATTTTGGAGATTAGCTGATTTAGTTACAAACATAATAATGATAATAATAAAAGTCTGTGCGTGTCTATATCTACATCTGTATTTATACCTATGTCTGTATCTATTAAACTGGTCTTTAATTAAATTTATATTTGTTTTTTTTTTTTTCCTTTTTACTTTGTTATAACCATCTGGCTCCAAAAATGAATGCCTGATTCAGAGAAATTCAGCAGCTTACTATACTGCTGCTTTGCTTTTCTCATGTTTATCTGTGTATGCAAAGTCTTTTTTCGTGTGTTTTCATTTTGACCGGGATGATTTTGTTTCTAAGAAGTGTTCTATTGTAAATGAATGGAAGCATGGGATCAATAAGTCTCCAGTCTCATTCAAAATCTTTAAGAGAGTGCTCCCTGTCTTGTCAGTTTGTGAGGGAAGGTCACTTTGTTTTTTCTATATTATGGGTTCAGTATAGGTTGGGTCATTGATCATATGGTCCATTCCTGGCCTCTGCTTGGTCAGGGAACCTACCTGAGACACCATTCAAAAGCACAGACTGTGAACCAAACAAAGTGGCTTCTCCTTATTATTCAGGAATTTGTCAAGTCAGAAAAGCAAATTTCTCCTGGAAGAACCACTGTTTCCTATATAAAGTTGTACCATAATTCTAAATTTTTTAATAAGCTTGATAAATGGCAACTTTTTTGGCCTGAGAACAACAATAATTATTATAGGGAATTTTTAATATTTCAAAATATGTGAGTTAATCAAGAGAAATTCTTTTAAAAAATAAGACACAAAGTATCAACCATTTAATAGTCAACTTCCTTAATTGGTAACTTGAACTCTCCAAATAAAATTCTAACGCCTAGCAATTCTTAAAGAACCTACAACTTTCTGATATTTCAGACTCTGCTTGCATCTATCTTCCTACTCAGCTTTATCTACACAATTCATTTATGCTTCTATTTCTTTAGCTCTTTCCTTTGTCCTTCTAAATGAATTGCTTTTGAGGATTTTCTCAGGAAAAAAAATGCTGGATTGAAAGGTGTTTCTACAGAATTTGAATTAAAGTTTGATCTAGATTTAAATTCAGAGTTATAATTTAACATTTTCTTGTACCAAAGAAATTTGGTGCAGAATTCAAGATTTTGTTAGATTCTTATTGTCCCTAGCTATAGATCTCTGGTAACAAGTTAATTTTTAGCCCTCATATAAAAAAAAAAATGTTGAAAAACAGCAGGGTAAGAGTATATACCATTGGGCAAGAAATTGACATCTCAGTAACTGCTTATATAACACCAGGTAAGTCTGAAATTTCTTTAAGGAATGGTTCAAATGCAATCTCTTCTGAGACATCATTCCAAATTATTGAATCAGTAATTTCTTATTTCTATAGTGCTTGCATAGCCAGAGACAGTAATTATTGAATGGTTAAGCAGAAAACATCATAAGCTGCTGTAGCCAGAAAGGATGCTTAATAATGTCATGCAGAGAACAAACGGCTGCCAAAGCTTCTTTCCAATGGAGAATCTCTAGTTACATTCGACCCTAATCCTGAAGATGTTCTTTCTGCCAAATTATGGAAGAATAAATGTCCTCTTTCAATACTACAATGAAGTCAGTAGGCACAGCTGGCCAGAGAAAGAACAAAAATGCTGGGCAAGGTGAAAAAAGAAATCTGGAAAAATACCAGCCTAGAGATAATTCTTTCAATGATTTTTGGAGTAGGGTTTTTATACATTCTGGGAGAAGGAAATTAAAAGTTTTCTTTGAATCCTTCTGTATATAATAATATCATGTTACTTAAGTGTAATGCATAGTAATAAGCTGTTTGGTATTCATTGTATAGTGTGGATTTAGTCATTATCAAATCATTATATGACTTTGCCTTCATAAATGTCAAGTTGAAAAAGTCTTATATTAATTGCAGAGAAAGATCTGTCTTACTTGGACCTTACAAGATTTCTAAGATGAAGATAGCACCCAGTTAAAGAAGAATTCATTGCTCATGCTGTCTCCCTTGTTTCTTACTGGATGTACTAAACAAAAGAATAATCACATCACTTCATTATGACATCATTGTGTTATGATTACATAATGACTTTTCTATCAGATTATGTATTGCTAGAAGAGGTATATTACATATCTTTATATCCAAAGGACATGGAAAATATCAGAAAATTAAAATAACACACATGCATTCCACAAAATTCCCAATTTGTTGATAAATGAATATGTGAATGAATGGACTGAAAATATAAAAGTGAGTAAGTAGTGAGGAAAGGAGAATGTTCATATAAAATTGTCCTCTTTCAAGCTCAAATGTCAAGGAGAGGAAAGAATGGTTAAGAGCTAAAGGAAGTGAAGAGCTTTCCAGAATATAAAAGAACAGAGTATGTTTGTGTATAATAGGACAAGAAGTAGTGAAAACAGAGATTGACATTGTCAGTGGTAAAGGATTTCTTATACAGACCAGAGTCTTAGAAGCAGCCAGAGGACATCAAATCAATAGCAAAGGTGGAATGCAATGTTTTGTCATAAAGCTTTGGTGAGACATTATTTTTCACAGGAAAAAGTTAAAGGTACAAATAATGGTGACAATGATGAGGGAATTTTGAGGTGGAGAATCAGAAATGGAAGATAGCTCCTGCGAGATAACATTATTCACTTAATGATATACTAATCAAGTTGATTTCCTGGGTAAATTAGAGGCCTGGTAGAGTGGATAATGTAAAGTAGAGAAAAGCACTATAAAGATGAGATCATAGCTATAGAATCTGCACTTTCAGCAGTCTTTCTCCCAGGACATCTCGTTTATCACAGAAGATATCCTTCAACCTTGCTAATTGTGAATGTTCTCCAAGTTAAAAAAACAAACAAACAAAAAACATTGCCATCAAGTCGATTCTGACTCATAATGACCCAATAGAACAGAGTAGAACTGCCTCCTAGGGTTTCCAAGGAGCAGCTGCTGGATTTTAACGGTTGCTCTTTAGGTTAGCAGACAAGCTCTTAACCACTGCACCACCAGGGCTCCTCTCCAAATTTAGGAGGCCCTTATTGTTTGGTATGGAGTTCCTGGTTGGCAAAGTAGTCAACACACTGAACTGCTAACTGAAAAGCTGTCAATTTGAGTCCACTCAGAGGCACCTCAGAAGAAAGGGCAGGCAATCTATTTCCAAAAAATCAGCCACTGAAAACCCTATGGAGCACAGTTCTATTCTAACATACATGGGGTCACCATGAGTCAGAATGGACGCAATGACAACTGTTATATTGTTTGGTATTTTTACTCTGGCAATAACTTTCTGATTCTTTTTATCATTGTTTCTTCCTATATATAACCCCATAGGACAGATGGCATAATTTTACACCAGTTCCAAGTTCAATCTTTTGAGTGAGTAATAAAAAGCACTTGACTTCGAGGGACAGAGTAGCAGGGGTGGGGGCCTGGGGACCATCGTTCCAGGGACATCTAGGTCAATTGGCATAACAAAGTTTATTAAGAAAATGTTCTGCATCTCACTTTGGTGAGAGGCGTCTGGGGTATGAAAAGCTTGCAAGCAGCCATCAAAGATGCATTAATTGGTCCCAACCCATGTGGAGCAAAGGAGAATGAAGAACACCAAAGACACAAGGAAAATACTAGCCCAAGACACAAAAGTGCCACATAAACCAGAGACTCCATCAGCCTGAGACCAGAAGAACTAGATGGTGCCTGGCTACCACCAAGACCGCCGTGACAGGGAACACAACAGAGTCCCTGACAGAGCAGGAGAAAAGTGTGGTGTAGAACTCAAATTCACATGAAAAGACCAGACTTAATGGTCTGACTGAGACTAGAGTAACCCCAGAAGACATGGCCCCTGGACTTTCTGTCCATGCAGAACTAAAACCTAAATGCAGAACTAAATTCCCAAAACCAGCTTTTCAGACAAAGATTAAACTGGACTATAAAACATAAATGAAAACTCCAGAAGAGTGTACTTCTTAGTTCAAGGAGGTACACGAGACCAAACTGGTGGCAACCCTTCGGAGGCGTGATGAGAAAGCAGGAAGGGCCAGGAGATGGTTGAACAGACATAGGAAACGTGAGGTGGAAAGGCGGAGTGTGCTGTCACATTGTAGGGATTGCAACTAGTGTCACATGACAATATGTGTATAAAATTTTGTTGTTGTTGTTGTTAGGTGCCATCATATCTGTTCCCATTCATAGCGACCCTATGTACCACAGAACGAAACACTGCACGGTCCTGCACCATGCTCACAATCATTGTTATGCTTGAGCCCATTGTTGCAGCCACTGTGTCAATCCATCTTGTTGAGGATCTTCCTCTGTTTCACTGACCATCTACTTTACCAAGTATGATGTCCTTCTCCAGGGACTGATCCCTCCTGATAACATGTCCAAAGTATGTGAGACATAGTCTCGCCATCCTTCCTTCTAAGGAGCATTCTGGTTGTACTTCTTCCAAGACAGATTTGTTCATTCTTTTGCCAGTCCATGGTATATTCAATATTCTTCACCAACACCACAATTCAAAGGTGTCAATTCTTCTTCTGTCTTCCTTGTTCATTGTTCAGCTTTCAGATGCATATGATGTGATTGAAAATACCATGGCTTGGGTAAGGCGCACCTTAGTCTTCAAGGTGACATCTTTGCTTTTCAACACTTTAATGAGGTCTTTTGCAGTAGATTTTCCCAATGCAATGTGTCTTTTGATTTCCTGACTGCTGCTTCCGTGGGTGTGGATCCAGATAAAATGAAATCCTTGACAACTTCAATCTTTTCTCTGTTGATCATGATGTTGCTTATTGGCCCAGTTGTGAGGATTTTTGTTTTCTTTATGTTGAGGTGTAATCCATACTGAAGGCTGTGGTCCTTGATCTTCACCAGTAAAGGCTTCAAGTCCTCTTCACTTTCAGCAAGGAAGGTTGTGTCATCTGCATATCGCGGGTTGTTAATGAGTCTTCCTCCAATCCTGATGCCTCATTCTTCTTCATATAGCCCACCTTATCAGATTATTTGCTCAGCATACAGACTGAATAGGTATGGTGAAAGGATGCAACCCTGACGCACACCTTCCCTGACTTTAAACCACACAGTATCCCTTTGTTTTGTTGGAACAACTGAGAGATTAACTTGAGCTGTAAACTTTCACCTAAAGAACAATTTTAAAAAGTGTCTAAGTAGGAAATGGAGTCCCAGGATGGTACAAATGGTTAACATGCTCGACTGCTAAGTGAAAGGTTGACATCTGAGTCCACCCGGATAAGTCTCTGAAGAAAGACCTGACAATCTACTTCTGAAAAATCAGCCAATAAAAACTCTATGGAGGGGGACCTCATACCACCAACAAAGCAGTGCCAGGAGCAGAGGGTATCTTTTGGACCCGAGGTTCCTGCACAGAGATGCTCCTAGTCCAGGGGAAGATTGATGATGACAGGATCTTCCTCCAGAGCCAACAGAGAGAGAAAGCCTTCCCCTGGAGCTGACACCCTGTATTTGGACTTGTAGCCTACTAGACTGTGAGAAAATAAATTTCTCTTTGTTAGAGCCAAAAAAAAAAAAAAAAACCTTTATGGAGCACATTTCTACTCTGACACACATGGGGTCACCAGGAGTCAGGATCAACTCCATGGCAACTATATTTTAACTGGGAAATGAACAAGAATCTGGTGGAAATCCCAGAATAGGAACCCTAGTTCAGGTAAGCCTTATGAGAAGTAAAACAAGGAATTAGAATATCATCAGGCAACTTTCTGCACTGTACAAACAAAATTCTTGGACTTTGCTAGCCTGATTACCTCAAACCTCAAGCACAGCCTGTCCCAGGGGCCACATGATATAGGTAACCCCTGGTTCCCAAGTGCACAGCTGTGCTGTTAGGACAGAAGTGGGATAGTCAAAGATCTACAGTTTGAGCTTGTTTATCGTATATTGTAAAACAAGAAAACAAACAAATCTCAAATGTTCTGTATAGTCTTATACTTCTATTTTACTTAAGTGGATGTGACAGTAAGCAGGAGGTGTGTAGTACCTCTGCATAGATTCTGTACCATTCAGGAGAAACTGTCTATTGTTTTCATACTAAACATAGATGCACAAGCCAAAAGAAAAACCAAACCAACCCTGAGAAGATTTTGGATTGTTGAAGCCCAGTTCTAGCTTGCATTCACTAATCTTGCTCTCACTTCATCTCCTAGCACATTTTGTCTCTATAGTTTGATATCCCCAAGCAGGCTGTTCAGAGTTTGGATCATAGAGACACAGTACAACTCTCATCCTTTAGAGCAGGAAGTTAATCATATTCATTGGAAAGATGCCATTATGGAGAAGGCTTCTAACAAAGGAATGACATCACGATCAGTAGCAAATTAAACCTTTCACTAAAAACAACTTTAAATCCTTATTGTTTTTATGGTGTTTCATTAATTTTATTTTTGTGCATTGACTTTAGTACCACTTGAGTGTAGCAGAAAATAACTAGTCATAGTCTCTGGCCTGACTTTTGAATTGGTAGCTGTCATGGATTGAATTGTGTCCCCAAAAAATATTTGTCAACTTGGCTAGGCTATGATTCCCAGTATTGTGTGGTTCTCCACCATTTTGTGATCTGATGTGATTTTCCTACATGTTGTAAATCCTACCTCTGTGATGTTAATGACGCAGGACTCAATCTACAAGATTAGGTTGTGTCTTAAGTCAATCTCTTTTGAGATATAAAAGAGAGAAGCGAGCAGAGAGACTGGGGGCCTCCTACCACTAAGAAAGCAAAGCCGGAAGCATAGTGTTTCCTTTGGACCCAGGGTTCCTATGCTGAGAAGCTCCTAGTCCAGGGGAAGATTGATGATGAGGACCTTCCCTGAGAGCCAACAGAGCAAGAAAGGCTCCCCCTGGAACTGGCAGCCTGAATTTGAGCTTCTAGCCTCCCAAACCATGAGAGAATAAATTTCTTTTTGTTAAAGCCATCCAGTTGTGGTATTGTAACCTGACCTTACTAATACCAGTAAATTTCTGTTAGTCCTTAAACTAGTCCAAATCAGACTTGGCCCACCCCGTACACACAGAAGGGCCAGATGTGACTACTAATTGACTTCAACAAAGGAAGCAGCAACAGGTGGAATGAATCAGAAGGAAAATCATCACTTAGATCCTATTTCGAAGTGCGAGGTCCAACAAGAACAACATCACCTCCTGTTTCTGGCCACCTTCTAGAATTTTCTCCCCCAGTAAGCCTATGAAGCCATCTTGTTGCCCAAATCCTGTATAAGGCCTGCTTCCCCATAGGTCAGGGAGCCGGATCTGAGAAGCTTCCTCCTGGCTCCTTGCTCTGTGCATTGAGATAAAGTTACTTTCTCTTTCTCAAAGACCAGTGTCCAAACAATTGGCAAGTCTAAACGTGCTGGACAGGGACCCACCTTTCTGGGTTCAGTAACAGTATTTCAGTTTTGTGGTTGTTGTTGTTAGGTGCCATCAAGTTGGTTCCAAATCATAGTGACTCTATGCACATCAGACGAAACACTGCCTGGTCCTACACCATCGTCACAATTGTCGTTATGCTTGAGCCTATTGTTGCAGCCACTGTGTCAATCCATCTCGTTGAAGTTCTTCCTCTTTTTCACTGACCCTCTGCTTCACCCAGCATGATGTCCTTCTCCAGGGACTGATCCCTCCCGACCTGTCCAAAGTATGTGAGCCACAGTCTCGCTATCCTTGCTCCCAAGGAGCATTCTGGTTGTACTTCTTCCAAGACAGATTTGTTCATTCTTTTGCCAGTCCATGGTATATTCGCTATTCTTCACCAACATCACAATTCAAAGGCATCAATTCTTCTTCGGTCTTCCTTCTTCATTGTCCAGCTTTCGCATGCATATGAGGCAGTTTCAGTTATAGCAGCACTAAATAAATAAGACAGTAGGATTTCAGATTATGAGCCCATCCCACTTAAAAAGATTCAAAAGATTCAATTAAATCCAGCCAGACCATGGCAGTAAAGTGCAACTTGAAATAGTAAATATCATAATTAGTCAGTTCACTGACATTAAATTATATTTGATTGTGTATTGCAAATTACGAGGATGTCACAAGATTGGGCAGTGTTTCATTCTGTCGTACACAGGCTCATTATGAGTCAGCACTGACTCAATGACACCAGCAACAACACTGCAAATTTTAGTTCCTCTTTTGTTTTTTAAATGAATAGACAAATATATTTTATAGTTAGCTGAGAACCAAGAAACAAACATGGTTGATTATTCTTTATGGGAATCTGTAAGTTGTCACTTTGGTCTTTCGGTGCTAAGAAAATATCTAAGCCTTTATTCCAGCAGTAGGCCTGTCTAATGTGAAGAAGTTTATGCCATCTCTTGTCATTACTAATGCTAAATTAGAGGATAATTTGCTTTCAGGTGTTTAAAAATTGGATACAGTGAAGGTGTTTAATTACCAGCTTGATCATTCGCCTTTGATTATTGTATTTTTCTCAGAATGAGACTTGATTTAACTTGGTCTTAGTCATTGAACCAAAAGGTTGACATTTTAAACATTGATGGTTTAGATTTCCAATTATTTTACAACATTCCGGAGATCGTGAAAACCTGCAATAATTCCTAGTCAGTTTTCAGAGGAATCTTCAGAGCATAAGGAGTGACATTAAAATTATTAGAATGATGAATGGTAAAGTGACCATTTCTGTTTGAATATCACAATTTTCAATCTGACAATCTTGCCTTTGAACGTTCTGGGAGTTGTTTAGAAAAAGAAAGAAACAAACAAACAAAAGAAAACAAAAAAACAGGAATTCACAGCCAGTAAGTTTACTCTAGGCATACTATAACTTTTTAACTTAGATAGAAAGAAGAATACAAATAAGGTGTCTCAATATTACAGCAGTAAAATAGTTAACAGCCAAACTGCCCAGATTCAAATCTAGCTTTGCCAGTTAATAGCTGTGTGACTTGGGCTATGGTGCTAAAAACCTTGTGGACGAGTTTATAGGAGGCCAGTTTTGCTAGTTAGTATAAGGAGAAAAGATGTACTTTGACAAATGCTTAGGTATTTGTGGTGTTTACGAGGACTCAGGTTTGGAATTAGCAAGACATGCCTGCATTTTGGCTCTGCTACTTGTCGCTCTACAACTTAGCAGGTGAGTAGCCTTAGTGAAGTTTCTTTAACTTCTGTGAGCCACAGATACTTTACCTTAAAAACTAGTTGTCAGTTAGTCAACCTTGACTTAATGCCAACCACATATATGTCAAAGTAGAACTGTGCTCCATAGAGTTTTCAATAGCTGATATTTGAGAAGTAGCCCTCAATGACATTTCTTTCGAGGTTTGTCTGGGTGGACTCAAACTTTCAAACTTTTGGTTAGCTGCTGAGTGAGTCAACCATTTACACTACATAGGGACTCCACATAATGCTGATAAGAGGAATCTATATACATAGGGGATATTAAATGAAATAGTAAGGAGCCCCGGTGTCATGATGGTTAAGCGCTCAGCTATTCAAACTCACCCAGAGGTTCTGCAGGAGAAAAGAAAGACCTGGCAATCTGCTCTTGTAAAGATTGCAGCCTTGGAAGCTCTATGAGGCAGTTCTACTCTTCGTGTCGCTATGGGTCAGAATCAACTTGGCAGCACACAACAGCATTACTATCAAGGTCCCTAGGTGGTGTAAACAGTTTGCACGAGACTGCTAACCTAAGGGTTGGTGGTTGGAACCCACCCAGTGGTTTGTGGGAGAAAAGGCCTGGGGATCTGCTTCCGTAAGATTAGTGCCCCAAAAAACCCTATAGAGTAGTTCTATTCTGTAACATATGGGGTGGCCGTGATTTGAAATTGACTCAATGGCAAATAACAACGATATCGTTTTTACTGTTATTATTCTCAGTTTATGCTACAATATGTCCAGATGATGGAAAAATGTCTCTAAGTTCCTGAACAAATCATTATCCTCATTAAAACCCTCCTTGGAATACCAGCTTTAATTCAAAAATATATATATTTTTAAATGTAACCCCTTCATGCTTTGAGTTCCCTGTGGCTTTCTTGGAGGTCCTGCTGCTCAACAGCATCTGAAAGGCTAAATCTCTGCCAAATAGTCACATCCTTTGGACCAAGCAAACTCCAAATTACCAAGATAAGATAAGTTACTTAGTATGCTTAATACAATAGAATTAAAACTTTTTCTAGTATAATCCAAAATAATTATGAAAAGGTGTGTATCCTCTCCGAGATTTTTAAAATGCTGTCTTAAAATTTCCATACTTAGTTAAAAAGTTGCAAAGGAGATATCTTCTAAAATATTGTAAATATTGACATTAAAAAAGAAAAAAAACTGCTTCATTACTCTTCTAAATGTAACCAAATGATTACAAATATCATATTGATTTTATATCCACCATTAAAAAAAAGGAACAAGTTGTTCAAGGGTCACACATTTTCAACCTCTCCTTTTACCTTCTATCTCATTTATCCATTCTACACTCCACCCAGAATTTTATCCTAACATAATATTATTTTATGCTTTAAAGTATTTTAGTATTTAGCATATTTCTATTTGCAATAACAATAACTACATATGTAACATATATGCATGTGTGTATATATATGTATACATATAGATATATATACACACACACATTATCAGGAGGGACCAGTTCCTGGAGAAGGGCATCATGGCTTGGTAAAGTAGTGGGACAGAAAAAGAGGAAGACCCTCAATGAGATGGACTGACACAGTGGCTGCAACGATGGGCTCAAACATAGCAATGACTGTAAGGAGGGGGGCAGGACCAGGGAGTATTTCCTTCTGGTGTACATAGGGTTGCTATGAGTTAGAACAGACTTGATGGTACCTAACAACAACAGGAACATATATATATATGATGTTTAAGATTTCTTATATGTCTATAAATCTCTAAAAAAACTTTTGTAGTGAGTTACTATTGTAGTTATTGTTAGTTCAGAATTGAGCAAAGCAATATATTTTCCAGGTTTTATAAGTAATTATAAAGCAATAAAATATTTTGTTAGTAATGAGTCTCAATGAGATGAATTATTTTTTTCCCAAGTAGTTCTTTTATCCCTGTATGAGTGTTATTTGTTGCTCACATTAGGAAGAGTAGATCCTCAATTACGTTTCTATTTTACACTTTCATAAATGAAAGCAATAAAAAACTTAATATAAATAATGTGATACAAAACCTAATCCAAGTTATGTGCAAAATAATCAAACATCAAAATTTACTTTTAATAATCCATCATCTGGAAACTCTGCTGCTCCTTCATTTTTATTGAAAGCAACACTTTAAAGAAATGTCTTTGTTCACAAAATAGAATTATTTACTTTCATAATTTCCATGAAGTGTATCACAGATCCTTTGCTAGGGCTAAACTAACGGTTGTTCATTATATTCATTACTCCTTCATTTAGCGGCGTCTGATTTAACTTGTCATATTCAGACATATTTGAGAACCTAAAACTAATATTTGCTTCAATGTTTGTCAGTGCAATAGCACTGGTAGCTTCCTTTATCTTATTACAGGATTGAAATATATTTTCATTGAAATGTTAGACCTCCAGATGCAAACCAAGATTTGAGTGAACGAGAAGACTCTGGAAGGTCTTTCTTATTACTGAGAACGGAAAAAATCAGAGAGAGCATACTGAGAGGTAGATGGATATCTCTGAGCAGACTTTTAAAATCATTTGACTATTCTGAACCTAAGAAATTTGCATAGGGCAAGTGCCTTCCCATGAATACTTAGGTCATAATCTTGTGGGTCAATTCAGTCAATTGACATAACATAGTTCCTAAAGTTCATGGTCTACATCATAGTTTCATTAGTAGCATCTGGGGTCTTGAAAACTTGTGAATGGCCATATAAAATGCAACTATTAATCTCTATTCATCTGGAGAAAAAGAATGAAGAAAATCCAAGAATCATCTAAGGATTAATTGTCTCCATGAACCACAGCCTCTTCAACCTTGAGACCAGAAGAACTAGATGGTGCCTGGCTATCACCACTGAACGTTCTGATCAGGGTCATAATAATAAACGGTTCCTGATAGAAAGGCTGGTAAATGTGAAACAGAGCTTCTAATTCTCAGGAATCCAGACTAACTGGACCCACTGAGCCTGGAGGAATCCCCAAGACTATTGCCCTGAGATACTCTTTAAACCTTGAGCAGAAACTATCCCCTAATACACCTTTTAACTAAATAGCAGGTTAGTTCTAAAAGTAAAGAATTTCACTCTTGAGAACTGCACTTGTAAAAATTATACATATGACACCAAACAGACAACAGTTACCCTAAAGCATAGATGAGAATTTGGAGTGGGGGCAGTAAGACTAAATTACTGGGAGTGGAACAACTAGAATGGAAATGAGAATGTCGATAGAAACTGAAGAAAAAAACCAATGTCACTGAATTTGACATTGTTGAACGAGAACCTGTTTTGCTGTGTATACTTTCACCAGAAATACAATAAAATATTATTAATAAAAAAAGAAAAGAAAAGAAAAGAAAAATCCTTCCCATGATTTGGTCTCCTGAATAAAATATAGTACCACTATCTTCCTGTCTTCAAAATGTTTTAGCAAATGCTCTGTTTTGCTGGTTTTCACAAGTTCTTCTCATGGAACCGAACAATTCCTTTTTGAAACAGTTAGGGAAAATTCTCACTTCTGTAGTCAACGTACTATTGTATATTATGTATCTGAATTAAGCACATTAGAATTTGTAAAGAAGTACTCTGTTTTTAGTGTCGTCGTTCACCAGTAACAATCATTTGTAAGACAGAGAAAGACTAGAGCTCTGTTTTAGGTTTATGGTCACTTGATTAAAGGAGAATTCCTCAACATCAATACTTCAACTATTTGTAGACCAGAGATTTGCACACTCTGAGGCAATGCACCTTAGTAAGATTTAAGCGCGGTAAAAGTTATACTTTCATAAGTCAAGAGAACGGCTATTGCAAAACAGGAAGTGGGAAAAGAGAGCCAGCAAGACACCACAAACACAGGTGTGTTCTCAGTTTTAGGGGGGAAAATAGAACTATATGGAAGTTAAAGATCTGAAAGGACTTTCTCAAAATTATCTATGTCCACACACCACTTGGAAAATTTTCATCTATCCCTTAGGATATGCATACCATATGTTTTAGGTCACAGCTTTAAAATAGTAAGACGTGTGCTATGGTGGAAAGTCCATGAGGTTTTCAGTCTGTCTGACTTCTTTTTGAACCCTCAATCTGTTAATTTACTACTCTTGTGGATTCCTTAATATCCCCAAACTTTAGTTTCTCTTTTTTCCCATATTATATAAAAAAAGAGACAGCAACACCTAGGGTGATATCAGGTTTATGCACAATGATATGTGTGGAATATCTAGCATAGCATCTGGTGCATAACTGATGCTTGAAAATGTTAGGGCCATCTTTTTTTTCCACCATACAAAAAAAAAAAAAAAAAAGAAGTATATAATTTTCCCCAGAAATTTCTTGTTCTTAGTGATAAAAAGAAGATATTAAATAGTTCAAGTCAACACTAATTTCTTTTATATAATAAGCATTTTTGAGTGTGTACTATTTGCAAAGCATTGCAACCTGCATGTGTTTTATGATGTGTTGTTGTTAAGTGCCACTGAGTCGGTTCTAACTCATAGCGACCCTACGTACAAAACACTGCAGGTCCTATACGATCCTCACAATCCTTGTTATGCTTGAGCCCATGTTGCAGCCACTGCATCAATTCATCTCATGAAGGGTCTTCCTCTTTTTTGCTGACACTCTACTTTACCAAGCATGATGTCCTTCTCCAGGGACTGATCCCCCCTGATAACATGTCCAAAGTATGTACTCTAACCATTCTTGCTTCTAAGAAGCATTCTGGATGTACTTCTTCCAAGACAGATTTGTTCGTTCTTTTGACAGTCCATGGTATATTAAATATTCTTCGCCAACACCACAATTCAAAGAAGTCAATTCTCTTCAATCTTCCTTATTCCTCGTCCAGCTTTCTCACACGTATGAGGCAACTGAAAACATCATGCCTTGGGTCATGCACACCTTAGTCTTCAAGGTGATATCTTTGCTTTTCAACACTTTAAAGAGGTCTTTTGCAGAAGATTTGCCCAATACAATGTGTCTTTTGATATCTTCACTGCTGCTTCCATGGGTGTTGACTGTGGACCAAGTAAAATGAAATCCTTGACAACTTCAATCTTTTCCCCATTTATCATGATGTGGTTTATTGGTGCATTTGTGAGGTTTTTGTTTTCTGTATGTTGAGGTGCAATCCATACTGAAGCCTGTGGTCTTTGATCTTCATCAGTAAGTGCTTCAAGCCCTCTTCACTTTCAGCAAGCAAGGTTATGTCATCTGCATAACACAGGTTGTTAATGAGTCTTCCTCCGATCCTGATGCTCAGCCTGCAGACTGAATAGGTATGGTGAAAGAATGCAACCCTCATGAGCACAATTAAGAGTTCTGGAATTCCCATTCTTTGCAAAGTTATCCATAATTTGTTATGATCCACCCAGTCAAATGCCTTTGCATAGTCAATAAAACACAGGTAAACATCTTTCTGGTATTCTCTGCTTTCAGCCAGGATCCACTTGACTTCAGCAATGATATCCCTGGTTCCATGTCCTCTTATGAATCCAGCTTGAATATCCGGCAGTTCCCTGTCGATATCCTGCTCGACTGCTTTTGAATTATTTTCAGCAAAGTTTTACTTGCATGTGATATTAAAGATATTGTTAGATAATTTCTGCATTCAATTGGATCACTTTCTTGGGAATAGGCATAAATATGGATCTCTTCCAGTCAGTTGGCCAGGTAGCTGTCTTCCAAATTTCTTGGCATAAAAGAGTGAGCACTTCCAGCGCTGCATCCGTTTGTTGAAACCTCTCAATTGGTATTCCAACAATTCCTGGAGCCTTGTTTTTGGCCAATGCCTTCAGTGCAACTTGGATCTCTCTCTTCTGTACCATAGATTCCTAATCACATGCTACCTCCTGAAATGGTCGAACATCGATCAATTCTTTTTGGTATAGTGACTGTGAATTCCTTCTATCTTCCTTTAATGCTTCCTGTACCGTTTAATATTTTACCTGTTCAATCCTTAAATATTACAATTCAAGCCTTGAATATTTTCTTCAGTTCTTTGTACTTTTATGATACAGATAATTAAAATAATTTTATATTGTGATTTTTGAACAGATATAGAGACTGTAAACTTTGTGTTTATAAATATGCATAAGAAATTTCTATGGTGAAGAATAGTGTCCATGCTGAGAATACGCTTGCTATCCTGATCAGCATATTCGCTCTTCTGAAGTCAAACTTCATATAGGAGGCAAATCTTTCTTGACAAGAATGGGGTGAGAATAAGAGAAATAAAAGGGGAGAGATAAATGCAAGGCTTAATGGCATCAAGCCAATAGTTTGATGTATCCTTGCAACAATGATGGACTCCTATTTAGAACCACAAATGCTCAAGAAATTTGACTAAAATATCCCCTTCTATCTTCATATTAGGGAAAAATGTATATGGCCTTTGTCTCCACTGGACAGTTTTGAATGAAAGTTCTGATGTTTTGCCTTCTTGATTTATGTTATTTTCCCTAGGTTTCTTGGAATAATTAATCAGTATATCTTTTGATGTGTCCTTTTTATTTAGTCACATTTCACAGGAAGTCCATTCAAGTCCTGGTGGCTTAGGAGCTATTTATCTTTAAGGTGATTGCCTGTATCAATCCTCTGATATGTTAATGACTGATCTTTTAAATTTTAACTCTCGGTGGAAAAATTTTATCTCCCTAATCCAACTTCTTAAATAAGTAATAACTATGCAGTACCATTACGTAATACTCTCACTGTTTTATTAAACAGAAGCAATAGAAGAAAGCTATACCAAGGAAATATATATATCACAATAGTACCGAATAAGAAGTTTTGGGTGGTGTCAGTAAAAGTGTTTGTGTTTAAAATTGTCATATATTCAAGTAAATAATGTTTCCTTTAGAGATTCCATTGTAAGCAAGTTATCCTTCTGGTTCTGTATAAAAGTGTTATTTTATTTTTTACTGGTTATGTTCAACTTAAAATAATCACCTTCTAGGATGTCACCCACAACAGTGGGCTCAAACATATCAAACATCACAGAGATGGTGTAGGACTGGGCAACATTTTATTCTCTTATACATAAAGTCGAAGCCGATTTTATGGCAACTAACGACAAGATATCATCATATTTTGTAAAGACTATATCAAGAGAGCCATGTCCCTCTAAAATTCCTAAAGAAGGAAATTTAAGAAAAGAAATGGAAAGAAGGGGACAGAGAAGAAAGGGGGGCAAAAAAGAAGAGATGAGAAGGAAAACAAAGAAAGAGGAAGAAAGGGAAAAGAAAGGAAGAAAAATAAAACTCCAATAACCTCCCAGAAAAACAACCAATCAAACAAACAATAAATTTTTTTAATTTTAAAGCCAGGGTGTGTCCTTCAGCTGTGAAAGAAAAAATGTTCATGTATGTAACAGAATTTTTCCTTCTTTTGAATACATATGAAGAGCAAAACAGAAAGAGTTAGTCATTTTGAAAATCCATAAATGGCTGCATAAGTCCCAACTTTTCATAAAGGAATATAAACAGTTATTAATGCATTTGTTTATTCATGAACTTTACCCAATTTCACAGAGTGTTTCAAGCAGCTCAGGGTTCGATTTCTAACGTGCGGAATGCCAATATAGTTACAGTTCTTACTCTGGTCCCATTCTTCAAGGCTGCTGCTGGAAAGATCTCTTTGCTCTGGGCACCCGGAGCCTGACTACAATTGTCAATACGGTCCATCTGGCTCAGTGGAAGTACTGACAACACCAGCTATGGAGAAAACCACTAAAATTACAGAATCTATATGATGGAATGAACCATATGCAAGTTATTAGACTATTAACCTAAACACATATTTTAGTTTCAACAAACCATAATTAGTAGATCTGTCTAAGTATAGCATGGTTGAAAAAGTTCTTAACCAGAAGTGGATCTGGGATTTACTTAATTTCCCGAACTTATTTATTTTTCTTTCCTTTTGCAAAGTAATTCCTATCATATCCTTTCCAATTATTCATTGCAATTGCTCAAAATTTGAAATTTCAATAACTGAGTACCCCAAATGGATTACTTTAACCACAGATTTTTCTGTATCAATTTTCTGTTTCTCAAATCCATGCAATGTACAATTTAAGTAGGTTCACTATTTCCAATGCTTGTTCTCAAATATATGAGTAGCAGTCCTGGACAGTGACTAAAAAGGCCACTTTTCTCTTGGTTACCAGGTTGAGTGGAAAAGATTGACTTTAGAAACTGTTCTAGCTTTTGGAATAAAGTGAGTTCTACCTCCAATTTTTATGTTTGTATCATAGATAATAATTAAAATGATATCTATGGTTATTTTATTAGTCAGGACGTTAAATGATATAGACATTGCTTTTATTTTTGTTTTTTTTTTCTTTTGCATTTATTATGGACTACCTAGGCTCAAACTGCTTTGACCACTTTGAGCAAGGTGACTGAGCAATCAAAATTGCTCTCTCTGTCTCCATAAATATATATGTTTATGTAAATATATATTTCCTTACAAATCTGTTGATGGTAAGTCAGGTGCCTAATGGGAAAGAGGAGCCAGGAAGGCCATGAAAATTACTGGGTTTATTATACTCACAGTTCCCAGACCCAAGGAGGCACAGCACAGCACAGCACGAGGCAGGGCCACACAGGGGGTTGCACCCAGGGACAAGGTAACAACAAACTAGAATTGTAGGAGAAGGCTGACGTATGGCAAGTAGGGTGGGGTTAGCTAGGTTGTGTGGGCTTCCTAGATTGGATATTATAATAACTTTATAGGCTCAGAAGACATAGGGACTTCCCCTAGTCGTTAGGTACCGGGCCACAGGTGATTAAGACAAATGCATAGTGGCCGGGGAGTATAAGAATCTGATAAGGGAAGTGGTTGGAGAATGGATTTAATCAGCTGCTCAAGAAGGGGAACAAACTAGCCTCCAGACATTGAAGCAGTTAACTTTTAATGTCACTCTAGCCTTTAATGCTCTATTTTACACCACTAAACACTCATCAGAAAGGTAAGATAAAAAACGATTAACAATAATACACTTTGGCAAAGATGGCAGAAATTGTAACACATACATTGTTGGTAGATGTGTATATTGGTACAACCACTTGTTGTTGTTAGGTGCCGTCAAGCCGCTTCCAACTCATAGCAACTCTATGCACACCAGACGAAACACTGCCTGGTCCTGCACCATTCTCACAATTGTTACTGTACTTGAGCCCATTGTTGCAGCCATTGTGTCAATCCAACTCATTGAGGGTCTTCCTGACTACTTTACCAAGCATGATGTCCTTCTCTAAGGACTGATCCCTCCTGATAACATGTCCAAAGTATGTGAGATGTAGTCTTGCCAACCTTGCTTCTAAGGAACATTCTGGTTGTACTTCTTGCAAGACAGATTTGCTTGTTCTTTTGGCAGTCGATAGTATATTCAATATTTTTGGCCAACACCACAATTCAAAGACGTCAATTCTTTGGTCTTCCTTATTTATTGTCCAACTTAAACATGCATATGAGGTGATTAAAAACACCATGGCTTGGATCAGGCTCACCTTAGTCCTCAAGGTGACATCTTTCCTTTTCAATACTTTAAAGAAGTCTTTTGCAGCCGATTTGCCCAATGCAATGCATCTTTTGATTTCTTGACTGCTGCTTCCATGGGTGTCAATTGTGGATTCAAGTAAAATGAAATCCTTGACATCTTCAATCTTTTCTTCATTTATCATGATGTTGCTTATTGGTCCAGTTGTGAGGATTTTTGTTTTCTTTATGATGAGATGTAATCCATACTAAAGGCTGTGGTCTTTGATCTTCATCAGTAAGTGCTTCAAGTCCTCTTCACTTTCAGCAAGCAAGGTTGTTTCATCTGCATATCGCAGATAGTTAATGAGTCTTCTTCCAATCCTGATGCCCCTTCCTTCTTCATATAGTCCAGCTTCTCGGATTATTTGTTCAGCATAGAGATTAAGTAAGTATGGTGAAACGATACAACCCTGACGCACATCTTTCCTGACTTGAAACCACGCAGTATCCCCGTGTTCTTTTTGAAGAACTGCCTCTTGTTCCATGTACATATTTTTCATGAGCACAATTAAGTTCTCTGGAATTCCAATTTTCTGCAATGTTGTTCATAATTTGTTATGATCCACACAGTCGAATGCCTTAGCATAGTCAATAAAACACAGGTAAACATCTTTTTGGTCTTATCTGCTTTCAGCCAGGATCCATCTGACATCAGCAGTGATATCCCTGGTTCCACATCCTATTCTAAATCCAGCCTGAATTTCTGGCAGTTCCTTGTCGATATACTGCTGCAGCTGCTTTTGAATGATATTCAGCAAAATTTTGCTTGAGTGTGATATTAAGGATATCGTTAGATAATGTCCACATTCGGTTGGATCACCTTTCTTGGGAATAGGCATAAAAATATGCATCTCTTCCAGTCGGTAGGCCAGGTAGCTGTCTTCCAAATTTCTTGGCATAGGCGAGTGAGCACTTCCAGTGCTGCATCCATTTGTTGAAACATCTCAATTGGTATTCCATCAATTCCTGGAGCCTTGTTTCTCGCCAATGCCTTCAGTGCAGTTTGGACCTCTCTCTTTAGTACTATCGGTTCCTGATCATATGTTATCTCCTGAAATGGTTGAATGTGGATCAAGTCTTTTTGATATTGTGACTCTGTATTCTGTCCATCTTCTTTTGATGCTTCCTGTGTCTTTTAATATTTTCCCTCTAGAATCCTTCAGTATTGCATCTTGAGGCTTGAATTTTTTCTTCAGCTCTTTCAGCTTGAGAAATGCTGAGCATGTTCTTCCTTTTTGGTTTTCTATTTCCAGATCTTTGCACATGTCATCATAATACATCAACCACTTATGAAGTCTTATTTGGTAGTGTCTATGTGCACATACCCTATGATCTAATTTTATGTCCATGTATATTCCTAACAGAAATACATGTATATATGCCCTAAAACATATGTTTAAAGTATGCATAAACACTATTATATATAATAGCTCCAAATAGAAAGTAATCCAAATGTCCATCAATAGTAGGATGGCTATATACATTTTCAAATATTCACTCAATGGGAATCCAAAAAAAAACAAACATGAATAATTTAATGTAATTTGCAATTACAAAAATGAATCTCACAAACACTGTACAAAAGAAGCCAGACACAAAAGATACATCCAAGATTTCATTTATCAGTCATTTATGTTTCGAAGTGCCGTAAGTAAAGAGGAAGTAATTATGCGGAGCTAAGGAGTCCTGGTGGTGCAATGCTTAAGAGCTCAACTGCTAACCAAAATGTTGGTGGTTCAAACACACCAGTGGCTCTGTGGGAGACAACACCAGATGATCTGCTCCTGTAAAGATTACTGCTTTGGAAACCCTATGGTTCTACTCTGTTGTATAGTGTCACTACTAGTTGGAATCAACTCAATGGCCCATAACAACAGCAACAACACAAGGGAGCTTCTAAGGTGTTGGTAATTTCTCTTACTGACTTGCATGTTAGTTCAAGGCTGTGTTCATGTTGTAATAATTCACCAATATGTACACTTCTCTGAATATTAAAAAGAAGCATGGTCAAATAAGAAGGTTTAAGTATACATAAAGATGACTAATCTTTTAGACCTTCTCAATCTTTTATTCTGGAATCCTATCTATCTGGTCTTGATCTTCATAACTGATCTAATACACTGTGACCAGAGCTTCAGAGGACTTAAGTGTTGTCAGCAGTATAGGTCCAGAGAAACACTGGTTTAAGGAATGGCTAATTCTGTATTATTGTATTTCCTCACCCACCCTCATCCTGCTGAAGGGGATTATTTCCTGGTGGAATTCAATGAACATAGATGCAATATAGCATAACCCCACCAAAGTGAACTTCTCTTGATATTGATAGCTCATTTAGTGAAATGAATGCAACTAACTTTTCCCCACCTGTGATAGAAATAATAAATAATTGTGTTTTCACTTCACAAAAGGGAAGCTGGGGGGGGGAAGGAATTGAAGAGATTTGTTTGAGGTTGCTCATATGGTCAGTGGCAAAGTTGGGAATGGTGACACTCAATCCACTTCTCCAAATGCCTGATTCCCCTGTCAGATATGTGTTTCCAGAAAGAACTTTTCCCAGGGTAGCACAACTGAATTCACTTGGTAGTTAAGGTCCTTGTTATATTTCAGGAAGAATGAAATTGAGCACAAACTTTCATGACACACTGGGATTATTGTGATGTTGGCTACAGTCGATTTGCCCAACAGCTGTAAGATCACAAGTTCAGAGGACGTTAGATAAAATGTCTTTATGTTTAGGGGTTCGCATTCAAAGCATCATATTTCAAAGTCCATCAGGGAATAACAACCAAAAACTAATAACAATAATACCACCACAACCTAAAAGCAGTGACTTTAACATAGTAGTTGGAACGGTTATCTGAGGAAAATCTGAGCAGCTTGTGTCTCACTCCAGCTCAGCACATCATAAACATTCTGTGAGTCAATTTTCCCATGTAAATAGGCTGCAGATGCAGAGTTAAACAATGGGAATGATTTCTGGTGATGAAAGGTTAGGAAACCAGCTTGGGTCCCTCATTGTATGTGATTGTCTGCTACATCTGCCATCTGCTGCATTACAAGATTTTGGCACTGGCCTAGAGGATTTACCAACTAGTCAAGATAGAAGACACTTAACTTCTGTGACACTCATAAAACTATACAGGGGATGCAGTGGATTTTTTGTAGCCTTTAACAATATATTTTAAGTTTAAAAAAGTTACAGCTGGGAACCTTGTTCTCGCCGATTGATTTAAATGCTCTATGTTGGTGTTTATGGGTTCCTGCTGGGTTATAGCCATGAAGTACTCAAATGTAAGAGCTATAGAAATAGAGAAGAAAAAAAAAAATACAACCACTAAACAACAAAGGCATCTCATCTGTCACACCTATGGTTTCCTGAGCCACTTTCTGTAAAATACAGGCTTGTGCAAGGATTCAGGGTGGGCAGTTAACTATGACTACAGGGATTCAGGTGTCCAGCTTCAGCGGAGGAATAGCACAACCCATTATTAATAGTTTAAGTGTGGATAAATAACAGATTAAAATTGAGCACAAAGACTCAACCTAAAAATACCTCAACCAAAAAATTGTTTTGTGAGAGTGAGAAAGGATATACATGTGTTTGTGTTTGGAGGGTACACATAAAAATGAGAGAAAAAAAAGTTTACTTGGTAAGAGGAAATTTTTTAAAGTCCTGCTTGAATTTAAAAGTCAGCCAACTTCCCCAGAGTTTGTCTGAAATTTTGATGTCTTACTTAGTTGGCCTGTGTGGGAAAAGATAACACTTCCCTCTGAGTGTTAAAACAGAATACCATTTCAGGCCAGTTGTAAAAAAAAGTTTGTGCTTCTGAAAAGTACAGATTTGCCTCTTCTACCTAGAGAAACATATGGCACACACATATTGGCACACATAATAAAAATGGATCCATATAAAATAATTCAGTTTAAAAGAAAGCTAGTTGTTATTTTTGTTTGCCACCGAGTTGATTCCGACTCACAGCGACCCTATAGGACAGAGTAGAACTGCCCCAGAGGGATTCCAAGGAGCAGCTGGTGAATTTGAACTGCTGACCTTTTTAACCACTATGCTACCAGGGCTCCACTGTGCCAAAGGGTGGGGGGAGGGACAAGAATTGCACAGATGTTGTCTGATTTTCTGACTTAAACAAGCAATTACATCTATCTTTTGCCTTTAATTACCTATTGAAGAAAACATAATTTCATAACGTAAGTAAACTTCTTGCTCAGAAAATGCTTGCTCCTGACACATCAGAAAGTAAGAGTTTTGTGGAATGGCCTCGAAATATTAGAAACACATCTTGGAGTACACCTGTTGTTTGTCTCATGGGAAACTTATTCTAGTGTAAGCAAACTCTACCTTATCCTTAGCCTCCAATTAATTATTTTATCCTGACTATTTTATTGAAGGACTGATTACTCTGTGAAAGCTCTCTAGATGTTGAAGCAACAGAAAATCACGAGAAAATATCTCGGTCTTCATAAGTTTGTGATATAAAAAGGAAGGTCAAGTAGTAGTAGTAGTAGTAATGGTAGTAATATAATATAATGAAGGACATTGTACTTGGTACAGTAGAGGGTCATCAAAAAAGAGAAAGACCCTCAACAAGATGGATTGACACAGTGGCTGCAACAATGGGCTCAAACATAACAATTATGAGGATGGTTCTGTCGTACATAGGGTCACTGTGAGTCAGAACCAACTCTATGGCACCCAACAACAACAACAATATAACATAATATAATATAAAACTTAGCTATTGTTATAATAGAGTTTTCCATGAACTTTGTGGACAATTACAGAGAAGGCAGTAACTATCTCTGCTATGACTGATATAGAAGTAGTCATGAAAGAGAAAGATAATATGTAACACAGATCTTGAAAAACATCAGGGATTTATTGTCCAGTGAAGAGGCAGAAGGGACTTTAAATGAAGGAGAGAGCAGGGCCAAGTCTCAGAACTGTGATGACATGTGGAAGCTAAATGGTTGGGGAGGAAGGAAAAGCTGGGTGCAGCAGGCGCTTTGTTAAGACAATGGAAACTGTGAGTCTGATGAGAACAGTGAACACCAGACTGTGATGGGCTTGGGAATCCCTCACCAAGTCCTTTTAATGCCTTTTCTTGGAGGAAAACTGCCAATTTTCTTCATACAAGGATGAAGTACACAGTTTTCTAATTTTTTCACCTAAAAGCTAATTGGATAATTTAAAAAGAAAGAGAGCAACTGTAAAGCAACTTGCTCCTTATTGAACATGTGTTCAAGCTATAATGAAGTGGAATTCGGAGATTTTTAATTTCTCATGGATTCAACATTCCAGAAGAACCCAAAAATGCGAGCTAGTCATAACCTAAGTCAGATACAGAAGAAAGGCAACAAGTTAAATTTTGCATTGTTATTCAGAATAAAATTGTTCCTCCCTGTTTTCAAACTTCAGTCTCGTTCTCATTCCACACCTTTCTCTATGCCTGGATCTACAAACTTATATTTTAAGAATTTATTAGCGTCCCATATGATATTAAGCAGAAGACGTTTCCTGTAGAAATCATTTTCCTCCATTAAGCTTGAGGAAAGGATGAAAGTCACAGAAGAATGAACAAAATGGGTGACTGATGCAGAGGAGTTGAAACTTGGAAGAAAGGAATCAGAGGTATAAATTTCTCATTTTTATAGTTTTTAGTTTGAGGGCAGGTCACATTTGATGGCTGTGTGGGACAGTTAAGACTCCAAAAGAAAAAGTTCACTCTTTCAAGTCTGTTTTCCAGGTAACCACAGCTGCTGGATAGTAAGAAAGCTATCACAGATAGGAAAAAGCCCGAGACGGGGAGCATACAATTTGTGTATAAGCCTTGCCAAATATCTGGCTGATCTTTGAACTTCACATGCATGAGACAAACTCCAGCTAAGGGTCAATAATAATAGTTTTCTGAGGAATATTAAAAAAAAAAAATTCCACAATATAATATTGACATTGACCCAGACAGGATCCAAAATTTCATAACATTTGAGGAACCAGGAAAATAGTATCCTTTCTCAAGAAAAAAGGCCATCAATAGATAACAAACCCAAGCTGACCTAGATATTGAAATAAGCAGACAAGTACTTAAAAGCAGTTATTATAACTATTCAAGGATAAAATGGATACTTTTTTCACAGTGAGTAAAAAGAGCCTAATGCCTATTCTAGGATGGAAAAAATGTATCTGAAAAGATCACTAGATATTCGACAGAAAGATGATGACACAGAAAAGATTCAGTGAACTTGCAGATAGATTATTTGAAAGTAACCAATCTGAAGAGAGAGAAAAATGACTGAAAATAAAATAATAACACTTTAGGTACTTGTAGGACAATATCAAATGGTTTACTGTACATCTAATTGGAAGTATAAAAGGAGAAGGAGAAATAATGGAGGCAGAAAAAACATTGAATAACTAAGAATCAATTATTTCTAATTTTTGTAAAGACAAAGAACTATAAATTCAAGAAGTTCAGTGAACCAAATATGAGAAATACATTAAAAAAAAAAAAATACCTAGACACATTGGATTCGAACTGCTGAAAACCAAAGATAAAGAGAAAACTTTGAAAGCAGCTAGAGGTGAATGACCCGCTGATTCAAATTACTATTGATTTCTCCCCAGAAACTATGGAGTCCGAAAGAGAATAGGACATTTTTAAAGTCTAAAAGAAAAGAAAATTGCTAACCAAGAATTTATATCCAGCAAAAATATTCTTCAATAAGAAAGGCAAAATACTAATGTTTTCAGACTGAAAAAAAGAACAAAACCAGAAAATTGAAACTAAAAGAATGTGTCATCAGTTGACCCTCACTGCAAGAAGGCTAAAGGCAGCTCTTCTGGCTGAACGGAGATTATAGTAGGTGGAAATTCAGGTCTTCAGAAAGGAATGAAGAACTTTGGACATTGTAAATATTTGGGTAAACGTTCAAGACTGCTTTTTCCTTTTAATCTTTAAAGGATTTGTGACATCTGAAGCAAAACAATAAAGTAAAATAAAGTTTTTTTTTTAGTTTATAATGTACATACTTGTAATGCATATAAAAACTGTAGGATAAAGGATGATGGAGGTAATAAATGACCCTAATTAGTTATAAAGCTATTTATATTTTACATTTAATGTTATAATATTAACTTTAAGTGGACTAAAAAATTACGGACGCATCATGTAGTCATGAGAGAAATTCTAAAAAAAATATGCAGGAATAGCTAAAAAGCCAATCAATAAATCAAAAAGTAATTTTAAATAACATTCAAATTATCCAGAAGTTGGAAAGACAGCATGTAAGAACAATATTCAGAGAAAACAAGCAATAAAATTGTAAAAATAAATTAACAAATAAAATGGAACTTGAATACAATCCTGTCATTAATCATATTAAATATTAATGGTTTAATCATTCAAATGAAACGTTTAGATTTTCAGAGAAGATGAAAAAGCAAGACCCAAGTATATTTTTAAATATAAGGACATAAATCAGTTGAAAATATATTACACATATCATACAAACTGTAAGCTTATAAATGCTGCAGAGTTTACATTAATAACAAATAAAATAAATTGCAAAGCAAAGACTCTTACCAGAGATAAACTGGTACACTTCATAATGAAGTAAGTGTCAATTTACTGGGAAGACACAACAATTATAAATTTGTATGCATCTAATAAGAGAGCTTCAAATACATGAAGCAAAAATTGTATGAATTAAAGGGAACAAAGAGAAATTCACAATTATTTCCGGGTATTTTAACACTCCCCTCTCAGTAATAGATATAAAAAGTAGACAAAAAGTCAGTAAAGACATTAATAATCTGAGCAACACTACCAACTACCTAGATCTAGTTGATTTTAATACAACACTATATGCAACTACTGCAAAATACGCATTCTTTTCAAGTGTACAGTGTACTTTAAATGAGTCTCAAAAAGATTTAAATCACACAGAGTATATTCTCCATCTACAAGAGAATTAAATTAGGGATAAACAACATAAGGATATCTAGAAAATCACTAAATATTTAAAAGAATACACACTTCTAAATAATCCATAACTCAAATAAATTATAAAGAAAATTAGAAATTTCATCTTGATTAATAGTGAAAACTATTCAATATTTTTCAAATGCTCCTAAAGCAGTGCTTTGAGACAAATTTATAGCTTTAAATGCTTATATTAGAAAAGAATAAAGGTCTAAAATCAATGAGCTAGGGTATTACCTTAAGCAGCTAGGAAAGGATGAGACAAGTAAACCCAAAGTAAGGAAGAAAATGATCGATACAAGAGCAAACATAAATGAAATAAAAAAAAAATAGACAAAAATTGAGAAAATTAACATTTATGTTACCCTTGCCTACTAACTACTCATATCATGTCAACACACTGTTACAGATATTCTCCCTCCTGCCAAGTCCCTATGGAAGCTCCACACCTCTCTCTATATCAGATGAAGGCTATATGACTTTTTATCCAATTGGGACCCTCACTGCTACCATTTTCTACTGCCATGTGGACTTACTCCAAAATGTTTTGAAACTAGTCCCTTACTTTTAATATCCTTTTACAATCCTCTCTAATATCCTTGTAGATTTTTTTTCACAAATAGTCTTTCAGATGGCCTCATTTTGAAATGATTTTACTTACTCTTTTGAAGCCACAATCTGCTTCGCCATTACGCACCGATTTTCAATCAAAAATGCTAGTCAAGGTCAATGGATCACAAAGTACCTCTCAATGACCAAGTTCCGTTCTGGAAACCTTTCACTCTCATTTTTCTGCTTATGATCTTTCTCATTATCTCATATTTAATCTGGTTTCCAGCTTTTCTGAGATCAAATAACCCCTCAGTGATTAAGTCACCATTGCGTGGCTGTCATAATTTGCATGACTATTTTAACCCAGATCATTTCTTTTCTCCTCGCTTGCCTCATGGTCTGATAAACGCTCTTGGAGTAATATGCAATAATGTTCCAATATGCTTCGTTTGGAATTCACTCTTGTAAGTCTTCAATGTTCCTCGATTGATACCCAACAATCTTTTTAATTGTGACTATGCATTTTAAAACATCTAACATAGAGCTTGACATTTAGATGCCCAATAGCTATAGTCTCCTCTCTACTCCCCCTAATTTCTCAACTCCCTGTCACTTTTGATTCATCTTTTATGCAATTCAAGTTTTCCTCGTCACAGTGGTACTTTCAAATGTTTTCTCTGCATGAACCTTGATTCTTGCTTAACATGCCATCAGCTTGTTCATTTATCATTCAGTTGTGGAAATATTTCTTCAAAACCTCCATGTGAAAAGCAGGAGGGAAGCCACTATCTTTTATCCTCTTTGGATGAAAAATTAGATAATTTTATAGTCCTGTCCTCACATTATACTGCTTAGAGTCTAAAAAATATATTAACAGTAATTATTTATACTGTTTACTTTTTATTAAAAAAGAAATACATGCTTATCCAAAATTCCATTGTGCATATTAAAGTATATAGAGAAAACATCAACAATATCCTATCATTCAATCCTAAATCATTCCCTAAAGGCAAATACTACGGATTCACAATCTGGAGTGTTTTTTTCACATTCTTCATAATGCCTATAATGCATACACAAAATGAAAAGATAAATATTGTTTTGCAACTTGCTTTTTTTACACTTAAAAATCTAGTTTGCTCAGATTCTCTTATTATATATACCAATCAAATCATTTCCTTTTGATGAATATGTAGTATATGTAGATTAATTTATAAACTGGGACCCAGAAATAAATACTTCTGATAGTAGTATTGAACTCTCATTATGCCTTTATTATGAAGTAATGTAAGACAGAAAAATGTTTATCTGTATGATGATCCACTTTATTGATAAGCTAGCTTTCCAAAATTGTGGACACTAACAGCTTTGAAAACAGACACATATTCTCTCAGAAGGAGATCACATCCTTTACACCATAGAGCTTTATCTGACTCAGAAATCTTTCATAAAGATCTAGCTGTTGTGAGCTAAGTGACATAATTTGGCTCTGATTTTGTGAATCTATGGATAACAATGAGCTATAGTGAGTTCTGATTGTACTTTCAAAACCGTTTATACTTTAGAAGGTTTCTTGGCCCTCCAAATTGTGAATCTCCTGCACATCAAAGGTTGATAAAATCTGATGTGATTAATGGTCATTGTTATTTAACATAAAAGAGTATAATGTATCAGAATGCCTCTGATCTTGTATTGTAAGTTTTATTACTGGTTATAACAGATTTCCAAAAGCTCACAAAGCTTATAATATAGAAGGCATGAAAATGAAACGTTTAACTTGGGAGATAAATCTAGAAAAAGTGAGATTTCCAGTTTTCAGTGAAAAATAATATAATACATTACATCCTTATAGGAGTTTGCATTTCTAATCTTATGTTATTTCCATATTTTTGTAATAACAAATTAGGATGTACAACACAAACTGGAAGAAGCCTTGGTGATGCAGTGGTTAAGCACTCAGCTGGTAACCAAAAGGCCAATTTCTGGAATCTACCAGCCTCTCCTTGGGAGAAAGATGTGGCAGTCTGCTTCTGTAAAGATTACACCCTTGGAAACCCTGTGGGGCAATTATACTCTGGTATATATACTTACACCAGAGTAGGAATCAACTCAGTGCAACGGGTTTGGGTTTTGGGTAATGCAAATTGTATTTTTGTTATTGTTGTATGACCTTTTGATATCATTAAAAAATGTCTGGATTTTCCTAATCAAAGGGCAAAGGTTTTGGAAGTGAGGAATTTTATTTCCTGAAAATGATATTGTTGTTAGGTTGTTGTTAGGTGGCACACAGTATCCCCTTGTTCTGTTTGAGTGCCTGCTTCTTGGTCTATGCATGAGCACAATTATATGTTCTGGAATTCCCATTCTTCACAATGTTGTCCATAATTTGTTAGGATACACACAGTGTAATGCCTTTCCATAGTCAATAAAACACAGGTAAACATCTTTCTGGTATTCTCTGCTTTCAGCCAGGATCCAACTAACATCAGTAATGATATCCTTCTTTTCACAACTTCTGAATCCAGCTTGAATTTCTGGCAGTTCCTTGTCAGTGTACTGCTGCAACTGCTTTTGAATGATCTTCAGCAGAATTTCACTTGTATGTGATCTTAATGATATTGTTAGATAACATCTGCATTCTGTTGGATCACCTTTCTTTGGCATGGGTACAAATATGGATCTCTTCTTGTTGATTGGCCATGTAGCTGTTTTCCAAATTTCTTGGCATAGATGAGTAAGCACCTCCAGCGCTGCATCCCTTTGTTGGAACATCTCAGTTGGTATTCTGTCGATATCAGGACCGTTGTTTTTTGCCAATGCTTTCAGTGCAGGTTGGACTTCTTCCTTCAATACCATTGGTTGGTGATTGTATGCTTCCTCCTGAAATGGTTGAATGTTCAACAATTCTTTTTGGTACAGTGACTCTATGTATTCCTTCCTTCTGCTTTTGATGCTTTGTGCATTGTTCACTATTTTTCCCATAAAACCAAACCAAACCCATTGCCCTCAAGTTGTTTCCCACGCATAGTGACCCTATAGGACAGAGTAGAGCTGCCCCATAGGGTTTCCAAAGAGCCCCTGGTGAATTCAAACTGCTCATCTTTTGGTTAGCAGACGAACACTTAATCACTGTGCGACCAGGGCCGTGGAAACCTTCAATATTACAACTGGAGGCTTGAATTTTTTCTTCAGTTCTTTCAGCTTGAAAAATGTTGAGCGTGTTCTTCCTTTTTGGTTTTCTAACTCCAGGACTTTGCACATTTCATTATAATATTTTACTTAGTTTTCTTGAGCTGCCCTCTGGAATCTCCTGTTTAGCTCTTTTACTTCATCATTTCTTCCTTTCACTTTAGCTACTTGACATTCAAGAGCAAGTTTCAGAGCCTCTTCTGATTTGCATTTTGGTCTTTTCTTTCTTTCCTGTCTTTTTAATGACCTCTTGCTTTCTTCCTGTGTGATGTCCTTTATGTCATTCCACAACTCGTCTGGTCTTTGGTCATTAGTGTTATATGCATCAAATCTATTCTTTAGATGGTTTCCAAATTCAGGTTGGATATACTCAAGGTCATAGTTTGGCTCTCGTGGACTTCTTCTAATTTTCTTCAGCTTCAACTTGAATTTGCATAGGCGCAATTGATGGTCTGTTCTGCAGTCGACCCCTGACCTTGTTCTGACTGATGATATTGAGCTTTTCCATTGTCTCTTTCCACAGATATAGTCAACTTAATTCCTGTGTTTTCCACCCGGTGAGGTCCAAGTGTATAGTCGCTGTTTATGTTGTTGAAAAACGGTATTTGCAATTAATAAATCATTGGTCTTGCAAAATTCTATTGTGCAATCTTCAGTGATGTTTCTATCAAAAAGACCATATTTTTCAACTACCAATACTTCGTTTCCACCTTCCACATTGCAATCACAAGTAATGATCAATGCATCATAATTATTTGTTTGATCAATTTCAAACTGCAGAAATTAGTAAAAATCTTCGATTTCCTCATCTTTGGCATTGGTGGTTGTTGTATAAATTTGAATAATAGTCATATTAGCAAGTCTTCCTTATTGGCTTACTAATATTATCCTATCACTGACAGAGCTGTGCTTCAGGACAGATCTTGAAGTGTTCTTTTTGACCATAAACGTGACACCAATGCTCTTCAATTTGTCATCCTGGCATAGTAGACCATAAGATTGTCTGATTCAAAGTGGCCAATAACAGTTCATTTCAGCTCACTAAGAATGCCTAAGATATATATCTGTATGCTTTCCATTTCATTTTTGATGACTTCCAATTTTCCTAGATTCATACTTCATACAGTCCACGTTCCAATTATTAGTGGATGTTTGCAGCTGTTTCTTTTCGTTTTGAGTTATGCCACCTCAGCAGATGAAAGTCCTGAAAGCTTGACTCCATCCATGTCATTAAGGTCACTCTACTTTGAGGAAGCAGCTCTTCCTTAGTCATCTTTTGAGTGCCTTCCAACCTGAGGGGTTCATCTTCCAGCACTATACCAGAAAATGTTCTGCTGCTATTCATAAGGTTTTCGCTGGCCAATTTTTTCAGAAGTAGACTGCCATGTCTTTCTTCCTAGTCTGTCTTAGTCTGAAAGCTCTGCTGAAACGTGTCCACCAAGGGTGACCATACTGGTGTTGAAATACTGGCGACAAATCTTCCAGTATCACAGCAACATACATGCCACCACAGTACGACAAACTCACAGACATATGGTGGTATGCCCAGTTAGCATTTATGAAATTATTGCAGAGAACCTAATCATATACTCTGCTTGAGTTTTCAACAAAAACTTAAATCTTAACACTGAAAGTTTCTTGAAAGTGCATGCCACAGTAATGCAATAGAGACTCTATGGTGAATAGTGAAAATTAGATTACTAAGATTACAATGCTAAAAATTAGCACACTTGGAATTCTAAAAATTAGCACACTCAGACCCTTGCAGCTAATGTTAGCATTGTTACCATTAGCTGATATTTGCATTTTATACACAGCTGGTGTTATACATATGCATTTATTCAAATTGTTAGTATTTTATACTTAGGAGGAAAAATAATAGATTTGATGACTAAAATAATGAATACTTTTGAAATTATTGCTGTAGTGTACACCTAATGGATAATTCTTTTCACATTTCACCTCCCTTTATCACCATGATCGTCTCTGTCAAGAGCATTATCATAATCACAATTTTGAAACATATTGTGCTTGGTATTTTATATACAATCTCATTAAAATTATTATTCTAGGCATATGAAGTACATATTATGTATTTATTTTAAATATTAAAAAAAATGACTTAGGCTAGGCTGGATGAGCTTAGAAAACATGCCTAAAGTTTAGAGCTACTGAGTGGTAGAACCAGAATTTAAATTAACACTTGACTCCAAAGTCCACACTCTTAAACAGAGAACTATGCTGATTGGCTGTTCCATAACTTTTAATATAGAAAAGAGAACAGGTAACATGAGAATCTTTCTGTGAGAAATAAAATTTTCAGTAAACCCACTGTCTTAATTACCTAATTCTACTATAACAGAAATGCCACACATGGTTGGCTTTAACAATCAAATTTATTTTCTCACAGTTTAGGAGGTTAGAGGTCTGAATTCAGGGTGCTCACTGGCTCTAGGAGAGGGTTCTCTCTCTGTTGGCTCTGGGGGAAGGCCCTTGTCTCATGAACATAACAAGGAAAACTCATTCCCAAATGGGATTATAACTACAGGTATAGGGGTCAGAATTTACAACACATATTTTGGGGGACACAATTCAATCTATAATACCCATTCATTTTCTTTAAATATGAACAAATTACTTTTGTGATGTATTTATGCATACCCTGTCACATATATCTCCACTTACAATATTCCAGCTTTGAAAGATTCTCTAACCCTTCATCTCAGTGTGATTGACTTCACTTATGTTAATACCAAGTACTATATACCTGGTGGTGCACTGGTTAAGAGCTATGGCTGCTAAACAAAAGGTCAGCAGTTCAAATCCACCAGCCACTCCTTAGAAATCCTATGGGGCAGTTCTACTCTGTCCTATAGGGTAGCCATGAGACGGAATTGACTCAAGGGCAATGGGTTTATATATATTGTAAGGCAGTGGCAATTCAATGGTAGAATTCTCACCTTCCGTGCAGGAAAGAGGCCTAGGTTTGATTGCTGGCCAATGCACCTTACGTCAGTCACCACCTGTTTGCCAGCAGAGGCTTGTGTGTTGTTGTGACGCTGAACAGGTTTCAGCAGAGCTTCCAGATTATGATAACCAGGAAGAAAGTTCTGACAATCTGTTTCCAATAATCAGGCAATGAAAACTCTGATGATCACAACAGTCTGATCCCCTTATGCACGGGGTTGCCATGAGTTGGAGGCCAACTCAGTGGCAGCTAACAACAGCAATATATACACTGTAAGGCAAAACAAATAATGTCTCTCAAGAAAACTTAAGCTGCATTTCAATCTAAAACCCAATGAAAAACTTATATTTAAAATCAGTAAAAATTTCTCAAAACTGTATCTGTTTACTATATTTAGAGAAATTTAATATACTTCCTATCTGCCCTACTGCATTTAAATATAATAGATTATATACTTGTAGATTCTCATAATTGTACAATCTCTTGAGGAGAATACTTTTAAGGGTTTACAAAGATTACTTACTCTTCCCAGTAACACTAGTTTCAGTAACATTCTCTGAATATTATTTTCAGATGAGGATATTATTTTTTCTACAGAAGTTTAAAGTCACTTTTTGCGTGTGTGTGCATGCACAAGTTCTCACAATGTGGGATACTATTTACAAAAATGTTTGCATTTAAAAATAGAACTTTTTCAAATATATGTTTACTTAAATTTTTTTTTTAATTCAGAGAGTAAGAGGAATAAATTTAATTTACTTATAATCTCACCAATAAAAAAATCATCTTTGATAATTTATTAAATTCTTTCTTATTTCCTGCGCATATTTTAAATATATAGGACTTGTACATATTTTGTAATGGAGTCCACTTGCGTATACCTGAATAGCATATTATTTGAAGATAATTTTCAATGTTATAACATTTTCCTTTGTTACAAGTACTATAATGTATTTAACTAATTCCCTATTATTCAACACTTAAGATGTTTTACTTCAGAAAATAAATTAGTATAAATAATTCTGCAATAATATATATGGAAATACATCTTTCATCACATATCTAATCATTTTTTTTTTATCGTGCTTTAGGTGAAAGTTTATAGAACAAATTGGTTTCTCATTAAACAATTAATACACTTATTGTTTTGTGATATTGGTTACCAACCTCGTGATGTGTCAACACTCTCCCCTTCTTGATCCTGTGTTCCCTGTTTCTATTTGTTCAGCCTTCCTGTCCCCTCCTGCCTACGCTTCCTTGCCCCTGGGCTGGTGTTCCCATTTATTCTCCTATAAATGGTTGAAATACATGTATTATTGTTTGTTTTATAGGCCTGTCTAATCTTTGGCTGAAGGGTGAACACCAGGAGTGACTTCACTACTGAGTTAAAAGGGTGTCTGGGTGCCACTCTCTTGGGGTTTCTCTAGTCTCTGTCAGACCAGTAAGTCTGGTTTTATTTTGTGAGTTAGAATTTTGTTCTATATTATTCTTTAGCACAGTACAGCACCTTCTGTTGTGACCCCTGTCAGATCAGTCAGTGGTGGTAGCCGGGCACCATCTAGTTGTGCTGAACTCAGTCTGGTGGAGGCTGTGGTAGTTGTGGTCCATTAGTCATTTGGACTAATCTTTCCCTTGTGTCAATGGTATTCTTCATTCTCCCTTGCTCAACACATGAGGGACCAGTGGAATGTCCTAGATGGCTGCTCACAAGCTTTTAAGACCCCAGATGCTACTCATCAAAGCAGGATGTACAACACTTTCTTTATAAACTCTGTTATGGCAATTGAGCTAGATGTCCCTGGAGACCATGGTCCGCAGCCCTGAGCCCGGTAACTTGGTCCCTCAGGGAGTTTGGATGTGTCTATGCAGCTTCTATGACTTTGCCTTGGTCAAGTTGTGCTGACTTCCTCTAATCATTTTCTTATGAAAATAATAATAATAGCCATAACAACAGCAATAACATTAGTATAGCCGATAACATTTAAGCACTTACTATGTCACTATAACAAGTACTGGCTTCTATACTCTCATTTGATCCCCATCGCAGCCACCATAGCAGGAATCACAGAGTCCCCAATTTACAGATACGGATGTTGAGGTACAAATAAATTGAATAGCTTTGCTTAGATCCCATAGCTAGAAACTGGTGGAGCTAGAATTGAATCTTGTTTAACTAATTTGCAAACCCATGGGCCATCCTACAGTATATTTGTAGAAGTCAAATTTGCTGTGTTAAAATATACATATTATTTAAGCTCTAACTACATATTACCATTTCAGACACGTTTGTCCCCTCTATGTGGATGTATTTAACGCCTATATGATGTTTCACCTTGAAGTACATTAATTTCCTGTTATATGAAACATTTTTATTTTTATGTAGCCAACCATATGCTTCTTTGATACTTCATCCATTGTTTTATACTTAGAAAGTCACAGTATATCCTTAGACAATTTTACTTTCAACTCTAATTTCTCTAGAGTTTTTAAATGGCTTTACTTTACACTGTGCTGAGATCCCATCGCTCAGGTTTAATATTAACTCTGGATTCTCTGCACATGGGTGTAAATATTATCATCCCCTGGACCACTGTCTAGTGAGGGCTGCACCTAGATTCCAGGACTTCTTTTACAGCTCCCCACCCTGGACAAGCAACTGTATTCCAGCTGCCACCAAGAAAAGGCTGTTAGAGCTTGGTCAACAACCATTGACAGGTTAGCATCCAGGACCAGCTACAGAATTTGTGGGACCCAGTGCAAAGTGAAAATATGGTGCTCCTTGTTAAAAAATTATCAAGAATTTCAAGATGGCAACAGACTAGCATTAAAGTAGGCACAGAACCTTTTAACCCGAGGGCTCTGTGTAACTGCATTCCAGTGCCATAACTATCTCCCACACTAATTTTTTTTTTTTAATATTTTATTCTGCACTATTGTATTAGCTTCCTTGGGATGTCATAACAAAATACCACAGAGTGGGTGACTTTAAACAAACAACCAAAAAAGTATTGTCTCACAGTTTTGGAGGCTAGGAAAACATGATTTTTGATAATTTAACTATTTCTTACCTTATTTCCTATGCATATTTTAAATGTACAGGACTTGTAATGCATATATTGTAATGGAGTCCACTTGTGCATAGCTGAATGGTATATTATTTGAAGATAATTTCAATGCTATGACATTTTTCATTGTTACAAGTGCTATAATGCATTTAACTAATTCCCTATTATACAACACTTAGTGTGTTTTAGGAGCCGGAATTGACTCAATGGCAATGTGTAGGGTGTTTTGATTCAGAAAATAAAATATTATAAATAATTCTGCAATAATGTATATGGAAATGTATCAGGGTGTCACTAGGACCAGGTTCTCTTTGAAAGCTCTAGGGGAAGATCCTTTCTTGTTTCTCCAGGCTCCTAGTAGAACCACGTTCCTTGGCTTGCAGCTGCAGTACAATTTGGTCATCATATGGCCGTTTTTCTCTCTGTGTCTGTTCTCTTTTATAGGACACCCAAAAAAAATAAAAATAAGAAAACCAAGCCCATTGCTGTCAAGTTGATTCTGACACGTAGCAACCACTCAGACTGAATTAAGACTCTCCCTACCCAGGAATGACCTCACGTTCATTTAACTAATAACATCTTCCTAGACCCTATTTCCAAAAAGTTCATGCTCACAGGTACCAGGGTTGGGTCTTCAATATAACTCATTGGGGAACACAATTCAATCCATAACACCTATTAAGTATTTTATTTTTTCACTGCTACCATTATTAAGAAGCTTTGTCTACAGTGTTTCACTACTAATGGTGATGTTGGATTCTAATTCAAGACAGATAATTTTCTCATTTTCACCTCTAAGTTGTTGTTTTTGTTTGTTAAGTTTTCCCCAAATGACTGTTAGGTTTTTAAGTCTTTGCATTCAATACCTATTGAGTTAATCATATGATTACTGTATGTTTGGCATATTAGTGTGATATAATATATTAACAGCTTTACTAATATCAAATTATCACTGTATTCCTGGTATGCTAGGGAAATCTGCTTTTAATTTTTGATGTGTTCTTGATGTTGTAAGGGACAAAGAATATAAAGGCAAGTTGCCCCTTCTCTCCTCCCTTCCAGGAAAACAGAAGAAGTCTAGGTCTCTAAAATATAGTAATTTTCCTCTCCTTTTCACCCCCATTACTGAAACAGTGTCTTCCTGTTTCAGAGGTTGAGTTAAAAAAAAAAAAAAAGCTACTTAGATTACTTTGACATTAAGAATCATCAAAGGACAAAGCCAGAGTCAGCTGACAGATAATGCAGGAGGAAAAGCACTATTGGACAGGAATAGTGGAAAGGTCAGAACTTGAACAGTGGGGAGAAGAAAAACAGAGGCTAGTGTCTTTTCAAGGGTGGAAAACTTCTTCCCACGTGGAAGTCATGGAAGAAGAATTGGGAGCATGGAGGAAAGTAGCATGAGGAGTTCACCAAGTACCCAGATCTTGAAGGAAGTGTTTGGGTGCTCCAAGAACTGAGGCTGTGCGTGGTTGAGCCCTAGAAGGGGTATGTCTTAACCCATGGGATCATCAGCATTTAGAAAATGCCCAGGACTAACCCACCTGTTGTCACTGTGTCGATTCCTACTCATCGTGACCCCATGTGTTTCAGAGTAGAACTGCCCTATAAGATTTTCTTGGCTGTAATTTTTACAGAAGGAGATCACCAGGCCTTCCTTACACAGTGCTACTAGGTAGATTTGAACTGCCAACCTTTAGGTTAGTAGTTTATCACAAACCATTTGCACCACCCAGGGACGTTTGCCCTTTGCCCAGAACTAGTGTGCTTTAAACTAGATGTCACTTAGAGGACTAAGGTGCTCCTGACCCAAGCCATGATATTTTTCAATGGCCTCATATGCATGTGAAAGCTGGACAATGAATAAGGAAGACCAAAGAAGAACTGATACTTTTGAATTATGGTGTTGGTGAAGAATATTGAACATACCATTGATTGCCAAAAGAACAAACAAATCTGTCATGGAAGAAGTACAGCAAGAATGTGCCTTAAAACCAAGGATAGCGAAACTTCATCTCACGTACTTTGGACAACTTTTCAGGAGGGACTAGTTCCTGGAGCAGGACATCATGCTTGGTAAAGTAGAAGGTCGGCAGAAAAGAGGAAGACTCTTAATGAGAAGGACTGACACAGTGGCTGCAACAATGGACTCAAGCATAACAACAGTTGTGAGGATGGCACAAGACTAGGTAGGCAGTGCTTTGTACTGTTGTACATAGGGTTGCTATGAGTCAGAACCTACTCGATGGCACCTAACAACAAGTGTGCTTTAAAACAGAAAAAGCAAGAGAAAAAACAGGGAGACCAATAAGAATGAAGGACTGGGCCTATTCCTGCTCTCTGAATAGTTCACCTCTAAGCTCCTCATATAATACCTTGGGTTAGGAGTGGCTAGGTAAATAATGACTGAGTGGAACATGGAGCCAGCTTTAATTTATCTTAAAAAAATAAAGAAATGAGATGATTCTTGCTCCTGAGTATTGTGTAGCAAATTTATCTCTGTTTTACTGGTATGTGAACTTTTTGTATTTTTCTTCTACACATGCTTTTGAATTTTACTTGCTAGTTTTTTTGTTTTGTGTTTAGAACTTCTGCATCACAATTCATAGGGACTAGAACCTATAGATTTGTGTATGAGAGAGATTATGTGCATGTGGATGTGGAGGGGGGTGTGTTTTTGTGTTATCATTTTCAAGTTTCTATGATGATTTTTCTAGTTTCATTCAAGTATGTGAGTCATGTATCAAATGTTTCTAACATTTTGAAAAGTATTTATATGAAAACTATTTATTCTGTACACATTTGAAAGAACTGTGTTGTAAAATCATCTAAGCTCCCAATTTTTTTTTTAGACAGAATGTCTCTCTCTCGTATGTGATACATGGTTATTATTCTAAAGATATTTGCTACTAATTTTTTTTTTTTTACTGAATTTAAATAATTGCTTTTCTAAAAGAATAAGTATGTATTTTGGTGAAATTGTTGGTTTATTAACTTATAAACAGGCAGTAGAGAAAGAGTTTAACATAATGACTCTTGAAATCTCAGTTAGGTAATTTAATAGCTATTGATCTCAGGCAATTTGGCCTCAGTTTCCTAATCTATATAAATCTATAACACGGATAATAATAATAACATTGACAGCATGAGAGTTTTGTTAGGGTTAAATGAGTTAAGACATAAAACCTTTAGAGTCAGTGCTGGTCATAGTTCATGATGAATAAACATTGCTGTTGTTCAGTCCCATAGAGTCGGTTCGGATTTATAGCAACCCTAGCAACCCTACCGACAACAGGACGAAACACTGCCTGGTCGTGCACCATCCTCACAATCATTGTTATGCTTGAGCGCATTGTTGCAGTCACTGTGTCAACCCACCTCTTTGAAGGTCTTCCTCTTTTTCACCGACCCTTTACTTTACCAAGCATGATGTCCTTCTCCAGGGACTGATCCCTCCTGACATGTCCACAGTGTGTGAGACAAAGTCTTGCTATCCTTGCTTCTAAGGAGCATTCTGGCTGTACTTCTTCCAAGTAAACATTAGATTACAATATGTGTACCTTCCTTTCCAGTCTTCACCGTACACGCTGCAGGCTGTCCTTATTCTTTTCCTGATTTCCACTTGAGTTTAATTCACCGGAGTCCTAGACAAACATGCTCTGAGTGTGTGTATGTGTGTTTTAGCTAAATTAGAAAAACAGATACAGTGGTTTTTTTGTCATTATGGAAAATTACCTCCTCAATTGTTTCACTAAATCACACTAATGATGAAAAGAATTGGGGCAGATTTTTCAAGGTTATATGAGAATAAATGTCCTTAATAGAAACTTAAAATAACTCAAAGCCACATTTTAATTTGTAGATATGTTTTAACATTTTTTTTCTTTGAACTGCATTTTTTTTTGCTTGAGTTCCATAATAGCAGAACATGAAATATATAGAAAAGTTTTGCAGAAATGTTTTAGGTACATTGAACTTTAGTATATGCAAGGTATATTATATATATGTATATACATATATATTTATGTATAAACTTTTCTTCATTTAAGTCTCCCCATTCCTTCAAAGTAAATATTATATCCCCACTTTATAGATTGGAGCCTTGGTGCGGTAGTGTAAGAGCTACAGTGAGCTACAGCTGCTAACCAAAAGGTCAGCAGTTCGAACTCACCAGCTGCTCCTTGGAAACCCTATGGGGCAGTTCTACTCTGTCCTGTAGGATTGCTGTGAGTCAGACTCAACTCAATGGCAACGAGATTTTTGGTTTTTATAGATTAGGTAGTAATTATAAGTAGTCAAGGTAAAATTTATATTCAAGGTATATCTAAACCTAAACCTTACTTTTTTTTCTTTGCATAGTTTTTCAATTAATAAACGTCAATTAAATGATTTCTATGTGCTAGGCATTTTGTGATGTAATATTGGCTGTAAGAGGAAAATGTAAAGAGGTGGGGAGTGATGAATTCATTGCTTTTTAGAAAACATGTACAAATATTTACTTTCCAAAGAGAAATCAGGTTTTAGAGTGAAGCTCATGCTTGATCCAAGGATGGAAAAGATAAGTAGGCTGGCACAAGCAGCCGGGAGACGAGTGTGGTTGGAAAAACAACTGAGATTCTAGATAAGAGGAGCAGCATGAGTGGACACATCGAAGATTGGAAACCCAGACAGTGACCAGATGTAATCTTATTATAAACTTGGCCAATCTGCACACAATTCTTTTCAAAGAAGAGTTTTACAGACAGCACTAGATGGCTTCAATTTTACAACATGTCTAATCTCTTCATATTTTGTTAAAAGAATAACTCTAGATAAGGTAACACTCCTGGTTTTCTGCTGTCTCACACCTCTCATATCACTTTTACTCTGGGAAAGCATTCACACTGACTCCTCACAATGCTGGAAATGGGGAGTAATCACCTATAAATGAATTGCAATATTAATAGTAATCAGAATTAAAACATAATCCTAGAAAATCAGCCTTAAATTTAACTTCTATGTCCTATGTTCTACCCATTACAGAAAGAATATTCATAAGGATGGCAGTAGAAGCAACTTGCATGTACATAACCCAACAAAACTAAACCCACTGCCATCTAGTGAATGCCAACTCATAGCAACCCTATAGGACAGAATAGAACTGCCCCGTAAGGTTTCCAAGGCTGTAATCTTTATGGAAGCAGATTGCCACATATTTTTCCCGCAGAGTGGCTGGTAGGTTTGAAACACTGACCTTTTTTGATTAGCAGCCAAGCGCTTTAACCACTGCACCAGCAGGAATCCTTGCATGTACATAGAACTTTACATTTTGCAGGAGTCCCTGGGTGGTGTAAATGGTTAATACGCTCATTTATTAACTAAAAGATTGACAGTTCGAGTTCACCTAGAGACTCTTCCGAAGAAAGACCTGGCAAACTACTTGCAAAACAGCAATCATCAAAAATCCTAGGGAGCACAGTCCTGCTTTGACACACGTGGGGTTACCATGAGTTGAAATTGACTTGATGACAAATGGTTTTTACAATTTGCAAGGGTTTTGTTTGTTATATGTATTTTAATATTATTCTATTTAGGTCAAACTTAGAAGAAACCTGAAGATGAAATTGGAAATCAGATATTTGTACCCCAGGGACCCTATCAACAGCACTTAAAAATTCTTTCTCTGAATATACTAAAAGTTTGAAGTCAGAGATCACTTGGATGGAAATGAGATGTGTTAATTATACAGAACAATATAAAATAGTTCAAGACAATGACAGTCTGATGATCATCCAATCTGTGGATACATGTTCTATCAACTCTTTTTTTTTTTAAATAACACTTAGTTTGGATCATCTAAAAGCTAAACTTTATCCCCTTACCAGTAATTGTCCAAGACAGTCTAGGTTCCTCATATTCTCCAATTCTCAATTTTATGAATGGTTTTTATCTTAACAGAACTATTGTCTCAACTTCTCTCTTATTTCCTCCCTCCATTGCTTCTGAACAGACACCGCAAGCGGACTCTTTTCATTGATTTTTGACTTATTAATATACGCCTTTATCTATTGCCAGGCACTGGGACCACAAAAAGTATAGGCAATGGAACTTGTCCTCAAGAAACTCAATCCAGCAGGGGGAAAGTCATAAATATCCAATTAAGAACATTCAGTTAGCAGCTATATATTGATAGTCTACTCAGTGAGAGCAACTGCACACCAGAGATGTAAGCAAATATTTGGAATTGTTTGACTTCTGTCTTATCCCTGTCTCTTTAAATGTCATAATTTTTTTTTTTTTTTTTGGTTTTAGCAAAGAGAAGTTTATTTCCGTACAGTAAAGCAGGCTAAAAGTCCAAATTCAGGGTGTCTGCTCCAGGGGAAGACTTTCTCTCTCCCTTGGCCTTCTCATCAATGTTCCCCCGGACTAGGAGCTTCTCAGCACAGGGACCCCGGTACAAAGGACACGTTCTGCTCCCGGCACTGCTTTCTTTTTTTTTTTTTTCTTTTCTTTTTTTCAATTGTACTTCAGGTGAAGGTTTACAGAACAAATAGCTTCTCATTAAACAGTTAGTACACATGTTGCCTTATGACAATGGTTAACAACCTCACAACACATCAACACTGTCCTTACTCAACCTTGGGTTCCCTATCACCAGCTTTCCTGTCCGCTTCTGCCTTCTAGCCCTTGTCCCTGGACTGCTGTGCCTCATTAGTCCCATTTGGTTTTATGGGGTTCTCCACTCCCTGGCTGAATGGTGTACCTTGGAAGGGTGTCTGGGGGCCATACTCTTGGGGTTTCTCCAGTCTCCTTTGGGCCAGTAAATCTGGTCTTTTTTGTGTGTGTTAAAATTTTGTTCTGCATCCTTCCCCAGCTCTGTCCAGAACCCTCTGCTGTGATGCTGGTCAGAGCAGTCAGGGGTGGTAGCCGGGTACCATCTAGCTGTACTGGACTCAGTCTGATGGAGGCCTTGGAAGCTGTGGTCCATTAGTCCTTCAGACTAATCTTTTCCTTGTATCCTGTTCTCTTCATTCTCCCTTGCTCCCGAAGGGATGAGACCAGTGGAGTATCTTAGATGGCCGCTCACAGGCTTTTAAGACCCCAGACACTATTCACCAAGGTAGAATGTAGAACATTGTCTTTATAAACTGTTATGCCAATTGAGCTAGATGTTCCCTGAGACCATGGTCCCCACAACCTTCCACCCAGCAATTCAGTCCCTCAGGGAGTTTGGATGTGTCTATGGAGCTTCCATGACCTTTCTTGTAAATGTCATAATTTTAATGACTGCTTTGTATTTCCCCCTCTCTCAGACCTTGTCTAGCCAAATGGTGTTTTTAAGATATTTGTCATTTCTGTTAGACTCTAGAAATATCCAGCTGTCTCCCCTTGGGAAATATTAGGTAAAGCTTTTCTTTTTTTCCTTTCTAGATGTATTTGCCTTAAAGTCCTCTGAGACAACAATAACTTTGAAATTTTTAAGCATCCCTATTTTCAAAGCCTATTGACACTTCCCTTGATGGTCTACTTACTGGAGTGAAGATTTGTAGTTGGCATAGTCAGTCCTATATTTTAAACCTACATAATTGAGAAACTGATTATGATATTTTAAATAATTATTTGGAAGGTCAAGGTCTCCAGGTTGAAGTTACGTGAGGAAATTTCCCTACCTAAATGTGCTATTCACTGCTCTAAGAAAGCTATTAAGCATAACATTGCTATGTTGGACCATGTCAGTAAGCAAGGTGCCATCAAAATAGGTGAAAGAAAGAATAAAAACATTTCTACTGCAAACACAAACTGTGTATCCCAGACAACCCATGCAAAATAGAAAGATCTAAAGAATATTATGCTAAAGGGAATATAAAATTCTCTAGTCGGTTTTAAAAGGTAAACTTTTGAGCCTGTTGCTGCTTATCTATTGCATTGCAAATCACCAGTATTTCTCTTAATGGCTTTTGGAAATTTTTTACAATGAGAAGCAGATTCTGGTAATCCACATTATGATCAAATTACTTTTGTCAGGGTCTTTCATTTAGTAATTATTAAATATACAAAGTTTAATTTGATAGGTAAAAATGTTCATTTCTAAGCCACACTGATTGTCAACTGTCAGCCACTGATATAGAATGACTTATTGTGGGACCACAATTAGAATCTTAAAATACTAATGGAAGAGTGCATAAATGGAATTCAAGGGGTTTTCAGATCCATTGAATACAGTAAATCTTACTTATAATGTGCATACATGCAATGCTTTTCTGTACAATAACTGAAATAACTGAAAATTGGACAATCCTGACCAATGGCCCAGAAAGTATTATTTCCTGCATTTAGAAATTTTCTCTCTTCTTCATTCATTGCTTTTCAAAAGGCTGATATAAATTAATCTGTTTCCAACCATTTCCTGGCTCTTTGTACAGGGAAAAACTATGTTAACAGGAGCACACTGGCAATAAAATTTAGTCCGTTAGAAATGAGACACAATGAGATAAAACCCACAATATATGGACACTTTTGCCTTCTATCAACCTTGGGGCTCAGGGTCTGTGTCTCGAATTTCTGTTGAAACCACAAAGATGGAAAAATAATAGAAATCAGTATCCTTCATATTCTGAAGAGAGGTGATAGATTCTTCATGGCTGACTTAATAGAAGATAGAAGAACCAGTCCAGTGACTCTCAATCTTTGTCAACTGCCTCTATCTCCAAAAAAAGAAAAAAGTAGAAATTTAAAAGTAATCCAGTAAGTAGAGTTAATGAGGTAATAAGATATAGGCCTAAAGGCTGACGGTTGTGGTCTTCTTTCTCTCCTCTCTGTGGGGAAAGAGAAGAGTGATTCTCTCTCCTTCCAAGCCAAGTGAAAGGACCTCTAGGTACATAATGTTGTTTTCAAGGTACATAATGTTGTTTTCAATAAGGGGTCACTAGCATCTCATCCCCTGGCTGGATGACTGCTAACTTGCAGAAACTTCTAGGTTAATTTTAGTAGAGTTTCTGGAGGAACATGTTGAGACAATTCTTACTAGAAACTTAAAATGCATTCTTAAAAGAGTAGAAACATATACAAACATGATCACTGGGGTGGCTTTCGGCCTGGAGGATCTTTAGGGAAGAATATAGATGGAAATTATCTCGATATCAGGGCAAGGAGGAGAAAGAACACACAACTGCCAAGGTCTGACCCAGCAAGGATATGAGATTTCTTGTTAGTTCATGTGAACATCATGGAAGATAACTGGGCACAAAAAATTTAGATGAGATACTCCACAAAGTTTGGTCCACTCTGTTTGTGTGAGGGTGTGTGTCTGTGTGTGTGTACAATACCTCAGCATAAGCCTTAAATTGTACTGATTCTCTAATCTTTAGTATTACCAAAAATTAGAGCATGGTGTGGCTTAAAACCTTTAGGTAATCTAATTAGAGATGCTTTTGTTGGAAATGTTTTAGAAAGGATGCAAACAATGGGATGGTAACGGATTAGAAGAAGAAATTAAGGTTCCTTTCAACTCAAAGGAAAGAATCCAACCTTTGCAGGGTTAGTACAAGGATCCAGAAGGGCTATACAACTAAAACTTCACTCAGAGTTATTTTGGAAATACTTTGAAGTTTTTAAGAAATAATTTTCTCCTTCTAGATTATAAGGTCTTTCAGAACAAGAACTATATTTCCATCAATAAAGGTCCTAATTCCTAGTAGATTTCCTGGTCATTTATGGACACTGAAAACATACATATTCAACAGAACAGTTCATTTTGTGAGGAAACCACATTGTCCTAAACCCAGTTCAACTAGGTTAGTAACTTTAGTGGTATTGCCGAGTAAGAAATAGAAAGACAGATGGCCATTGTTAGCACTACCATTAGTGTGCGCATCAGTCCACTGGTCTGCACTGAATTCATGGTCTGTTAGCTGCCCTTCAAAACTCCACTTCAATTTTACAGGCAGCAATTCTGCCCATGGATTGAGACAGAATATCACCATAGATATTTCAACTTTTATATCCTTAAAAGCAGTAAGGTGCACATAGGGACTACATCCTTACCTAAATATAAATAAAACAAGGACAAGTTTTTTGTGTTTTTTGGAACTGGAATATAAATTTAGGTGGGGAAAGATCCTTTTTTTTTTTTTCATTCCTTTATTTCATTCTCCTTTAACACAATTGTTACAATAGAAAAACTGTCACTGAAAATCAAGGAAGTGATATCTTAAATTTAAGGGAGGGAATTCCTATTATAGTATTTTCTGATGAAATCAGTCAATATGTTTGTATGTGTTTGATGGAACCCGAAGGTCTAGGTAGAGTCATCACCTTTAATCTAACGAAGTGCCCATCTGTACTTGGTAAACTGGTAGGAACTGAATCTTTAACAGGATAAGTTATCTAGAGTAAAAGTTTCAAAATTCTCACCCCATAAGAAACCACATTTACAAGGGAGTAGTCTTTCAAAGAAGAGCCCTGGTGGTGCAGTGGCTAAAGTGCTCAGCAGCTACCTGAAAGTTCATTCGTTCGAAACAAACACCTGCTCCACTGGAGAAAGATGTGACAGTCTGCTTCTGTAAAGATTACAGCACTGGGAACCCTATAGGCAGTTCTACTATGATCTACAGGGTCTCTATGAGTTGTAATCTTCTCGATGGCAATGGATTTTAATCTTTCAAATGACAGTGTAGGTAACCTCCCTCATCAGTTCATCTTGGACTGAAATACGTCAGGGTTTCCAAGCAAACGAGGACATGATATGTAGCTGGCTACCACTCAGTCAGCTTCTTAGCACATTCTCAGTGTAGAATTTCCTTTTTATTCTCTCATCACATCTGTAAACCTTTAAAACTGTCTCCTAAAAAAAATTGCTGCCTATTTTACCTTGTTAAAATGTTAAAAAGCAAAGATGTCACCCTGAAGACCAAGGTGCGCCTGACCCAAGGCATCGTATTTTCAATCATCTCATATGCATGCGAAAGCTGGACAATGAATAAAGAAGACTGAAAAAAAAACAGATGCCTTTGAATTGTGGTGTTGGCAAAGAATATTGAATATACCATGGACTGCCAAAAGAATGAACAGATCTGTTTTGGCAGAAGTACAACCAGAATGCTCCTTAGAAGCAAGGGTAGCGAGACCGCGTCTCACATACTTTGGATGTGTTATTAGGAGGGATCAGTCCCCGAAGAAGGACATCATGCTTGGTAAAGTAAAAGGTCAGAGAAAAAGAGGAAGATCTTCAATGAGGTGGGTTGACACAGTGGATGCAAGAATGGGCTCAAGCGTGACAGTGATCATGAGGATGAAGCAGGACCAGACAGCATTTCCTTCTGTTGTACATAGGGTTGCTATGAGTCAGAATCAACTCGATGGCACCTAACAATAACAACATCTTACCTTGTTGGCTATTCTTACCAAATGTTCTACTCTGGAAGAGAATTTCACTATAAAGTGCATAATCTTTTCTTCTTCCAACTACCAGTCAGGAATAAAAGCACAGACAGCACAGTGCAGAAGTGTCCCATCCCATTCACAGGGAATTTAAGACAATTTCCTTAAATTCCTTTTTTTATTTAAATACTTTTGACCTTACCGATAGCTCTGTCATCCAGGTATCATTTGTGATTTTTTTTCCTTTATTTTTCCTTTTCCCTTATTCTCTTTGAACTTGACTGTGTAATACTCAGACAGATTCAGGGACTCCAGTGGGTCAAAGCTGTCAAGCACACCTTGAATTCCTTCTCATTTGTATAAATTAGAGAATCTGAGATTCTGTCCTCATTTTGAACATGAAGAAGGTGAGCATACTGTCTTTATTCACTTCACTTGGTGTTCAGAGAAAGTGAAAACAAGTTTTTATTTTCCATTCTTAAATAGTTTTTTTGTTTTGCACTGAGGGATCAGAAATATAGTCTGTACAGTGTAAATGATAGTTGTGAAGAGTGGTAGGTATGGAAAAGCTAAATAATCATCTTTGAAAATTATTTCCTAGAAATGTGATAGTAAAATATCCATTTTGGAACATGAACTTTTATCAAACACAGATGATTAAGAAGTTAGAAGTCAAAGTAAAGAGGTATCTGCAAGGTCTTCTATATAAATGTAGAGAGGCATGATGGAAAGAGCACCACTCTTTGGACGCAAGCTTACTGGATTTAAATCCTGGGTCTACACTTCACTGGCCGTGTAACTAACTAAGTTTCCTCACGCATCAATTGTATATATATTGTGATAGTTTTGTGGAAGAATTAATGTGTTAATGAATGCATGTAAATTTTCTGGAACCGTATGTTTTAAAAAGTGGATACTCATAATTGTGTTGGTGGTAGTAGTAATAGCAGTAATAGTAGTAGTGGAAAAATAAGTAGTGGAAGTAGGATAAAATATATGAAACATTTGGGAACTATTTACAATAAAAGATTACATCCCTCGTGAGGCTTGGCAAGAACTCCTTTCCCCTTTGCGCTAACACTGACGTAGCAACCTGTGATCTCTGTATTCATTACCACACCTGATATTGGGCCTATAGGACTGCACATTTCATAACCATAGGCCCCACAATGTGGAGAAGCAGGCCATGGTCTGTGACTAAAGCAACTTTCTACAATCTACTGTGGGACAAATAAAGTGAAACTTGATGTTTTCTTTCTTCAGTAATGAATGTGACCCACTTGGCTCTCTGAGAACAGTTCTGAAAAGATCTCCAGCCAATAGTAACTACTACCTTTTAAAAATAGTCTTGGGTAATAGTAACCATCTCACTAGAATTCTGATCCAGAGAAAAGGGCTAGCACTGAAGCTAGGAAAGCAAGTCCAGCTAGACCAAAGGATAAAGAAGAGAGCTCAACTTGGAGATATGTGGCTTGGTGTGCTGTTCACTGGGAAGAAGGTGTTGGGCTGGAATAAAAAGAAAAATGGAAGAAAATACCGAATTTACTTTCTGAAAGATTTACATATGGTTAGAAAATTTCCTATTTTAAAAATATATAATAAATACGAGGAGATGTCATACCTATTGTCTTCATTTCATTTCTGATTAATTTTGAATATACTCTTGTCATTATGTGTGTGTGTGTATGTGTGTGCACTTTTTATAGAATTATTCATAGTGCATTTCATCTGATTAATCTGGATATCCTTCTTGAGTTAACCTTCAAATGATTGTTAATCCACCAATAAAGTAATTGGCAGTTGGGTCAGGAAAATGAAGACTATGACTTAAATAGCATCAAGTTTCTCTACTTTCCTCAATTCTTCTGAGAATTACCTTAGGGGGAAAAATGGCTTAAATACCAAAATATGTGTATTGGTGCGTATGTTTGTGTAAATACACTTTTCTAAGGGGAAATAAAGATAAAATATAAGATTTCAAAACTGTGCTAAGGATTCTTTTAAAAAATAAGCATTGGTTTGCTGAAGCTGTATAAGGACATTCACAACTTTCTTAGAGTTTTTTGTAAAGGAAGACTGGAAAGATTTAAGGATTGTATGCTGATTTTCACAAAACCTATTATGAAGAGAAGAAGAAGTTTGGATTCCATAGTGACGTAGCTATAAATAAGTTTTTAATGAAGGTCACAGAAGCTATCATCTTGCCTCTGCTTTCCCATCAATGAAACTCTTCCATTGAATTATTCATTCATTCATCTCTTTTCAACAAGTATTTTAAGCATCTAGTATGCCAGGCACTCTTCAAGATGCTGCTAATTCAGAAATGTACAAGAAATGCAATGTTGATGTCTTCCTAGTGCTTATAATCTAGTGAGAGTCATTAAACAATAAACCAAAAAGAAATAATTCCAGGGAGATACTGGACACTGATGCTACAAACAAATTTAATGAGGGTGAGGAAGTGAAGCTTCACAAAGAAGGAGGATATACGATGGGTAGGGTGGTCAGGAAAAACTTCTATGAGAAGATGGTATTTCATGAGAAATCCAAATGGTGCGAAAGAGCAGCCCATGGGACGGGATGGTTTGCTTTCCAAGTAGTGGGAAGTGTAAGTACATACATCCTGAAATAACAGTATCATCAGAAATTATTAAATAATTTTGAGCAAATGCTGAAGCTTAGTCTAAGTAAGCAAACATATTCCACTCTTTAATTATTCTTTTGTTCTTTTCCCCTAGCACTCTATGTAACCTGCGTACAGCTCACCTGTATCTGTATCCACCATGGAAAATATATCCCTTTCCTTCCTTGTCTCAGAAAGTTGCACAAACTGATGTGCATCTGCAGATAAGGTTTATAGTTAACTCCTAAAATTAATCTAGCTCCTGAAAATGCAAATTCCATAGTGCTTCAAAGAAAACTATGTCCTTCAAATCCATCTTTCAATATTTATCTATCGGAGATAGTAAAGATGAGAGAATAATCTGGATTCCTTCAGGGTCAGGGAAGGACATGTACCTGCACATAGTGCTGATATAGATAGCATACCACATGGCACATAAATGAAGTGGAAAGATGAGGAGAAGAGAAGATACCATTAGTTGAGTCACTACCATATGCCAGGTATTTCACTCATTAGCTCTTCAAAACAACCCTGTAGGTAGGAATTAACATTCCTATTTTATAGAATAGGAAATGGAGCCTGAGAAAAGTTCATTAGCTTGTTCAAGTTCAAACAGTTAGTAAGAGAAAGACTCAATTTTCCTTCAGATCGTTCTGACTTCCTAGGCTTGCTGCATTGCCTTGCTACATCACACTGGGCAGGTAGTCAGATAGAGCATCATAGGGAATGAAGGAAGTAGAGGAGGAAGGGATTGGAAGAGGTTAGCATTAAGGACAGACCTGCCAGATCTGAGCTTCTATGATTTCGACTGATTGATGACCTGGCACCAGTTCTCATGTGCACAGTCATTTTTCTAGAAGAAGATAAAAGAAGGTATGAGCCATAAGGATATAAAATGACAAGTCTGTTAAAATTTTATTTTTTCATCTAATTGTTATGAAATCACATACTTTTAAGCATGTATGTGCCAAGTGTCATGTTTTAATCCCTTAGCTTTTTCTTTTTTTCAAACCTGGGGGAAAATAAGTGATTTGATTTCTTTTATTTGAAAAATAAAAATTAATCTGAAAGTAGGATATAAAAGGCTGGCAACAAATTGCAAATTAATAGACTCTGTGATTTATTTATTGAAAAACCCAGGTGTGATGGTCAAAAAGTGAAATTGTAGGTATTGCATATTTTATATCAGCAGAGACAATTTCCATCAGACAAGACGTTATGGCATCTAAAAGCACAGGCTCTTGAATTTGAAAATCTTCATGAACTTGAAAAGCACAAATTCTTTGGATCTCAGAGCATAGTACTTAAGAAAACAGATTAAAATCTCACAGACCTGAGTTATAATTCCAGCTTTGCTACTTGATAGCTGTGTGTATCTAGGAAAGTTATATTCCTTTTCTGTGCTTCATGCCTCAGTTTCTTCATCTGAAAAAAGGATAATTGTACCTATATCATAGTGTTGTTGGAGGACATGTAAAATACTACTAACAAAAGTTATGACATATAATCATCATTCAATAAATGTTAGCTAGTACTATATATATATATATATTGTTCTTGTTAAGTGCCATCAAGTAGGTTCTGACTCTCAGAGACACTATGTACCCAAGAACGAAACACTGCCAGGTCCTGTGCCATGTCCACAATTGTTATTATGCTTCAGCCCATTGTTGAAGCCACTGTGTCAATCTATCTAGTTGAGGGTCTTCCTCTTTTTCTCTGACCCTCTACTTTACCGAGCATGATGTCTTTCTCCAGGGACTGATCCCTCCTGACAATATGTTTAAAGTATGTAAGACACAGTCTCGCCATCCTTGCTTCTAAGGAGGATTCTAGTTGTACTTTTTCCAAGACATATAGATGTGTGTGTGTGTGTGTGTGTGTGTGTGTGTGTATGGTTACTATACACATTGACCTCACCAGATGGAATACACAAGAATCTGTGGAAAGAGACAATGGAAAAGTTAAATATCGTTAGTCACAACAAGGCCAGGGGCTGATTGCAGAACAGACAATCAATTGCTCATATGAAAGTTCAAGTTAAAACTGAAGAAAATTAAAACAAGTCCATGAGAGCCGAAGTACAACCTTGAGTAAATCCCACCTGAATTTAGATCATCTCAAGAATAGATCTGACACACTGAACACTAATGACCAAAGACCAGACAAGTTGTGTAATTACATCAAGGACATCATACGTCATACAAGTAAGAGGTCATTAAAAAGACAGACAGAAAGAAAAGAGTAAAATGGATGTCAGAAGAGATTCTGAAACTTGTTCTTGATAGTCAAACAGCTAAAGCAAATGGAAGAAATGATGAAGTAAAAGAGCTAAACAGAAGATTTCAAAGGGTGGCTCCAGAAGACCAAGTAAAGTATTATAATGGCATGTGCAAAGACCTATAGTTAGAAATCAAAAGGGAAGAACAAGCTCAGCATTTCTCAAGCCCGAAGAACTGAAGACAAAATTCAAGCCTCGAGTTGAAATACTGAAAGATTTTACAGGGAAAATATAAAACAACACAGGAAGCATCAAAAGGAGATGGAAGTAATGCACAAAGTCACTATACCAAAATGAATTGGTTGACGTTCAACCATTTCAGGAGATAGCATAAGATCAGGAACCAATGGTACTGAAGGAAGAGGTTCAAGCTGCACTAAAACAAGGCTCCAGGAATTGAGGGAATACCAATTGAGATGTTTCAACAAAAGGATGCAGTGCTGGAAGTGCTCACTCTTCTGTGCCAAGAAATTTGGAAGACAGATACCTGGCCAGCTGACTGGAAGAGATGCATATTTATGCCTATTCTCGAGAAAGGTGATCCAACCGAATGTGGAACTTATCAAACATTATCGTTAGTATCACACACAAGTAAAATTTTGCTGAAGATCATTCAAAAGGAGTTGCAACAGTACATGGAATGGGAACTGCTAGTAATTCAAGCTGGATTCAGAAGAGGGTGTGGAACCAGGGATAGGGATATCATTGCTGATGTCAGATGGATCCTGGCTGAAAGCAGAGAATATCAGAAAGATGATTTCCTGTGTTTCATTGACTGTGCAAAGACATTCGACTGTGGATCATAACAAATTATGGCTAACATTACCAGGAATGGGAATTCTAGAACACTTAATTGTGCTCATGAGGAACCTGTGCATAGATCAAGAGGCAGTCATTCAGACAGAACAAGGGGATACTGAGTGGTTTAAAGTTAGGAAAGGTGTGTGTCAGGGGTGTGTCCTTTCACCATACTTATTCAATCTGTGTGCTGAACAAGTAATCCGAGAAGGTGGACTGTATGAAGAATACTGGGGCATCAGGATTGGAGGAAGACTCATTTACAAACTGCACTATGCAGATGACACAACCTTGCTTGCTGAAAGTGAAAAGGACTTGAAATATTTACTGATGAAGATCAAAGACCACAGCCTTTAGTATGGATTACACTTCAACATAAAGAAAACAAAAATCGTTACAACTGGACCAATAAGCAACATTATGATAAACGGAGAAAAGTTTGAAGTTGTCAAGGATTTCATTTTATTTGGATCCAAAATCAACACTCATGGAAGCAGCAGTCAAGAAATCAAAAGACGTATTGCATTGGGCAAATCTGCTGCAAAAGACCTGTTTTAAGTATTAAAAAGCAAACATGTCACCATGAAGACTAAGCTGCACCTGACCCAAGCCATGGAGTTTTCAGTTGCCTCATATGTATGCGAAAGCTGGACAATGAATAAAGAGAACCAAAGAAGAGTTGACACCTTTGAACTATGGTGTTGGCAAAGAATATTGAATATACCATTGACTGCCAAAAGAATGAACAAATCTGTCTTGGAAGAAGTACAACCAGAATGGTCCTTAGAGGCAAGGATAGCGAGACTGCGTCTCACATACTTTGGACATGTTATCAAGAGGAATCAGTCCCCAAAGAAGGACATCATGCTTGGTAAAGGGTCAGAGAAAAAGAGGAAGATCCTGAACTAGATGGATTGACAGAGTGGCTGCAATAATGGACTCAAGCATAACAATGATTGTGAGGATGGCACAGGACCAGACAGTGTTTTGTTCTGTTGTACATAGGGTCGCCATGAATCAGAACTTGATGGATGGCACCTAACAACAACAATGTATTAGAGTGTTGTTTGAGTACATATAAAATACTACTAATAAAAGTTCTGACATATAATCATCATTCAATAAATGTTAGCTGGTAATATATATATGGCAAGTAGTTTTTATAAGCAGATGACAAACCCTTCCTAGTCCATGAGGAACAGTAGTAATCTAAGAAATGTCCATCCAAATCCTATCGTTTAGACAGAAAACACAGTCCATCATTAGAATTATTCCTAAGCTTACATGAAATCAATGCACCCAATAATCTAAGAATGACAGAAGAAAGTAAGGAAGGAAAGAAGGAAAGAAGGGAGGGAGGGAGAGAGAGAGGGAGAAAGACCAAGAACAAGTGCTGGGAAGGACTTTCATTCCCATTTAATATGTCTGGGCATATCACTGTAGATGATTTTGATTATAATAAAAATCCATTCAAAAACATTAACATGCAATGTTTTCATGTTTTCAATAAGAAGCACTTAAGACATAAATACTTGTGGTCAAAACCAGGAAAGATGTGAGAATGCTAGGAAAAATAAAAGCTTTCTCCTGAAATTTCATGTTTATCTTGAAATTACATGTTTACTCCCTTTGGGAGACGTTGTTTTGAGCAAAACATTTCTGATACTCCCACTTCTCAAATGGATAGATCCTTGATATGTATGCATCCTAACTCAAGTGCTTCAGTACCAGACAATTGAACGTTGAAATTAATTTTCTTTCTTATTTTTACTTCCAGTTCAGTTAGGTAAGCTGTCTAAAGCGCTGCAAATACAGTAAGGTATATACCTTACCACTGATATTGATTTGGGAATGATTAATTTTAACACATATATTGGACTATTCATAAACAATGCAGGACCTAATAATTATGAATCAACAGATGGTTACCAAAAGTTGACTGAGCAGTGCAATCTAATTGAACAGTGCAATCTACCTGCAAAAACTCTGGAACTTAGAGATGTCAGAGAATTTTACCAAGAAGCTCTTCTTAGAGAAACATTAACTGAATGCACAAAATCCTCCTTGGACCTTATTAGAAATCTGTCTAGACTCAGAGGAATGAAATGGGAAGAATTATCGATTCAAGATTGTGTGCTGAGCTTGTGAGTATGTTGTGATGACAGAGAAACAATGACTCCCTAGAGGCTAAGAAACCAATGTCGCTTTATTAGAGGAAGGAAAAAGCAACATTCCCTGCAAAAAGTTTCATTTTGTTTTGAACTACTATCATCTCCACTGTCCTCTTCATCATAACCCATTTGAAATGAGTCAGTACCTGTGTACAAGAAATGAATGATAGTGTCTGAAGGCATATAGAGAGGTAGATGGACTTATGTAACATCTGAAACTGTGAAACATTGCTATTTGTATTTCTGCATTTGCTATTGCCAACGATAGGACTGGGGGCATGATAATATAATAATATGATAAGGTATTGGTACGAAAATATGTGAATGTGATTGTCACATGGATATGGTTAAAGTGGAAGAATTTGAGAAGAAAGTCATAATTAAATCAACCATTAAAATGAAGATGGACAAGCTTAGACTGGCATAGAAGAAGAAGGAAGGGATTTGGAACTGAACATGTTGAGAAGTATTTGGGAGGGGGTGAAAGGGCTGAGAGCTGGTCTGTGAAGCGTGGCCGTGGCATGCTAGAGAAGATAGAGGAATACAGCTGTGGAGTGACTCGCATCCCACACACAGTTCACAGTACAATTGCACTTGACCAATTGATTTTGTGACTATTTGATTGTGGGCAAAATACGCAAGTGACTTCAGATATTAGCGCTTTAGTTTTCCTCTGTACAAGAGTTGCTAACCTTTATCAGATATATTGAAGGAATGGTTAATTAAAATGTCTCTAATTTAAACACGTGCTCAGCCTACAGAAATTGGCAACTTGGCTGCATGTTCCCCATTCAAGTCCTCTTTTTCTTTCTTTCCTTTTTAAGAGAGAAGAATATCTGCATGTGACTAACTTACCTATTCGTGTTAAGAAAGAAATCAGAGCATAAATAGTGTTTAGATTTTAGGAGCTTAAAACTTTTAAGACCAAATATGTTGAAATCATTAATAGTTGAATGTAGTATAAAGTTTAGGCTTGAGGAAATAGTCCAGATTTTTCACGTTTATCATTATCTCTTTATATGATTAAATGATTTTGCATCTGCAAGACAAACGAGATGCAATGGCAGCGTAAAAAAAATAAATAAATACTTAGATTCTGGTGAGGATTATGCTTATTTTTGTCTTAAGAATATTTATCTGAAATCACCTAGCCCAGAGGCTATTATCCAGTAGCACTCAATAGATACTTCTTGAATGGATAAATGGATAAAAAATAAAATATATTCGTCTTTCTTTAAAAGTGAGGAAAATCCAGCTTTTCTGTCTAGTCTTCTTTACAGGAAGTGCATACTCTTATAATAACATGATCTCAACTATCTGGAGGTCTTATTGCAAAATCACTCCCATCAGTCTTTAACAGGAAATGAGCAGAAAAGGGGGCATATGCTTGGAATCCAGCAGAGAGCTATGGGGTACAAGTGAATAGTAAATCTCTCATATACTAGATGGAAATATGGAAGCAAAGCCAGGCTCAGAAGCTCACCACAGACAAGTCTTTTCCTGCAGAAGGTGAAATTTTATGGTTTGTAGATGATTCTGCTAAGGCCGCGCATTGATTTTGTTCTACATACCGTTTGTCTCACCCTCAATCTATACAAAGAGAAGGTGCTTCCTGATAATAGGAGGATTATTTAAGAAATAAGAAGTTATTTTCTTTAACAAGCTCTTTCACTCTTTCCCACTCTTAACAAAAAACATTTGTCCTAACTTTAGGTTGTATGGTGCAGATAATAGTCAACCTGTAAATAATTTCAAAATTACATGTCTGTGTGTGTGCGCACACACACATTTTTTTTTTTATTTTTAAGTTAGAGTGCAATCGTTCTTATTTGAAGGGGTGATTTTGTCCCTCTAGGGTATATTTGGTAACGTATGCAGACATTTTAGTTGTCATAATTGTGGGAGTGATACTGGTCTCTTGTTCTCAGAGGTCAGAAATGCTGCTAAACACACAGCAGTGCACAAAGTAGTCCTCGTGACGAATAATTATCTGACGCTAAATGTCAATAGAATTGAGGTTCAGGAACCATGAGTTAGAGTGAATAAATTCCCTAAAAATCAAGACACTTAGACCCATAGAAGCACTAAAAAATACCTCACGGTCTTGGCTGGATGACTGTATTTCTCATTGTTACGATCTTTTCAGAAGGAATATGTTGCGCGTGCCCAGTGAACAAATTTAGGTGTAAGGTAGTTACAAGAGGTAGGAACTGACTTTGGCATACCTCATAGGGCTGTGACTGATTTTGTTTGTCACATTATCATTGGATTTGAAAGTCTAATACAGCATTTGCATGATGTGCCACTTGAAGAAATTCTGTCTGGATTTTAGTAACTTGCAATTCAAAGGCCGTTAGGGTATCTCTCCTGAACATGATGTTTCATTAGTGATGGACTATGGAGTGAAGAGATCCAACAGACACTAGAGATACTTCCTTGGCAGAATTGCTTTATATAACAATTGTGCATTTGATTTATGGTGCTGGCGGAGAATATTGAATATACCATGGACTGCCAGAAGAACGAACAAATCTGTCTTGGAAGAAGTACAACCAGAATGCTCCTTAGAAGCAAGGAAGGCGAAACTTTGTCTCATGTAGTTTCGACAAGTTATCAGGAGGAACAAGTCCCTGGAGAAGGACAACATGCTTGGTAAAGTAGAGGGTCAGTGAAAAAAAGAGAAAGACCCTCAACAAGATGGACTGACATGGTGGCTGCAACAATGGGCTCAAACATAGCAATGATTGTGAGGATGACACAGGACCAGGCATATTTCTTTCTGTTGTATGCAGGGTCACTATGACATGGAACCTACTTAACAGCACCTAACAAGAACAGCAACAATTGTGCAATAACTGTTGGAACTGGAAACTTCCTGAGCATTTTGTTCCTTTCTTTAAAAAAATGTGACAAGTTTCCTCCTTCCCATACCATATTTTGATTTTTTTTTTTCCTGATGTGGTCTACCATTATTCCACTGCGTGTATTTGCTTCATAATGAGACTCTGCCACACTGAAAATTGAAACCTATGTAAAGATTCGTAATAAATAAAACACTTCACATAATAACGATAGAAAATCTCCTTTCCCAGCGACGTCAATATAAGTTGGTTGACGGAGATGCTCAATGATAAATTGTTCCAAGGACATGTGGGCACTTTTGCATAGAGGTTAGTTGAAGACAGCAATACATTACTTCAACACATGCCTTCCTGAAAGCAAATTATCTAAAACAATGAGAAAGTGATGAGAAGTAGAAAAGCTAAGTCCTTGATTTGTTAAAAACACCTGCCTTCAAAAAACAAAAATAAGGGAATTTCAAGTCATTATGAAAAAGTGTTTTTGCCTGTTTTATAAAAGTGGAATTTGAAGTCAATCAGTGATGAATTTTAATACCTATACAAGGAGAAATATCTCCGTTATAGTTTCTCTCTCTCTCTAGAGAGAGAGAGAGAGAATGCCCTGGTGGTGTAGTGGCTAAGTACTAGGCTGCTAACTGAAAGGTTGGTGATTAGAACCCACTCAGTGGCTCCACAGGAGAAAAGACTTGGTAATCTGCTCCCATAAATATTGCTGTTGTTGTTGTTACGTGCCGTTGAGTGGGTTCTGACTCATAGCGACCCTGTAGAACAGAGTAGAACGGCCACATAGGGTTTCCACGGAGCAGCTGGTGGGTTTGGGCTGCCGACCTTTTGGTTAGCAGCCAGGCTCTTAACTACTACACCACCAGGGCTTCCCCATAAAGATTACAGCCAAGAAAACTCTTTGAGAGAGTTCTACTCTGTCACATGGGATCATGATGAGGATTTTGTGTTGCTAATACTTTCCATATATTATCTCATTTAATGTTTATATAAAGTATATAAAATAGGAGTATTATCCACATTCAAAAGCACAGAAGTGTGGCTAGGGAGGCAAAATAACTTGCCGAAGACAGCATACTTAGTAAGTGGTGGAGCAAGGATTAAACCCAATTCTGTCTGACACCTAATTTTTTATCTATAACCATTAAATGGTATAATCTGAGGGACCTTAAATGCCAACAAAACAAAAAGTCCAGATTTCTTCTTCATTTCACTTTTTTGGTATCTCAAAAGGAGATTTTTTCCTGTTTTTCAAATGTTTGAGCAAAGGAAAAATTTGTGTATTATACAGCACAATTTTATTCCCAGTTCAGGTAAAACATTCCAAGCTCCTCTTCTCATTAACGAATATGTAGATCCATCTTTTTTTTTTTTAACCAAATAACATTATAGGATGACTCTAGATTTCTCTTATAATATAAAAGTTTTAAATTGAAGTGATAATATATTTAGCATAAAATATATGCCTAGTTCTGTACTAAGCAATGTACACTATACTAGGGTTTCTCAACCTTAGCACTATTGTCATTTGAGGTTAAATAATTCTTTGTTGGAGGGTGGCTATCCTGTGCATGGTAGGATATTTAGCACCATCTACGGCCTCTTCCTCGTTCATTGTCCAGGGAATAAGGAAGACCGAAGAAGGACTGATGTATCTGAATTACAGTGTTGGCAAAGAACATTGAATATACCATGAACTGCCAGGAGAACGAACAAATCTGTCTTGGAAGAAGTACAGCCAGAATGCTCCTTAGAAGCGAGAATGACGAGACTTTGTCTCATTTACTTTGGACATGTCATCGGGAGGGACCTGTACCCAGAGGACATCATGTTTGGTAAAGTAGAGGGTCAGCAAAAATGAGGAAGATCTTCAACAAGAGGGATTAACACAGTGGTTGCAACAGTGGCCTCAAACACAGAAATGATTGTGAGGATGACGGAGGACCGTGAAGCATTTTGTTCTGCTGTACATAGGGTTGCTATGATTTGGAACCGACTAGATGGCACCTAACAACAACATGGCCTCTAGCCACTAGATGCAAGTAGCACTTCTTCATTTATGACAACCAGAATGTTTGCATACATTTCCAAGTGTCCCCTGGGACATAAAATTGTTTCAGGTTGAGAACCACTAGATTATACCAAAGTAGAAGACAATCTCATTCTAAAAAAGCTCATATAATTTTTATTAGAAGCTTGTATAGTCATTGGGGAAAATAACATACATACCGATAATGATAGACAAATATACAGGTTATGCTTATGTTCAATAAATATACAATAATTTTTGATATCTCATGGTTCCATTTAGATATGAAGCAGCATATATACACCTAGAGGATAAACGTATTAACAGGGTAAAAGTTGACCTAGTTGGGATGTGCATGCCTTGCATCCGAAGACAATGATTTTAAAACTTTATAGCATTTATGAGAATCACTTAGAAAGCTTGTTAAAACACAAATTACTGTACCCATCCCAGAGATTCTGGCTCAGTAGGCCAGAGGTGGAGCCCAAGAAGTTGCGTCTCTAACAACCCGGCAGGTGATGCTGTGGGTGCTAGTTAAGGATACATATTGAGAAACACTGCCTTAAGAGACAAATACTTTAAAATGATAGATTAAGTGGAAATAATGCTTCAACACCTGTATAGAGTTACTCCTCAGATGGAAGAAAGAATGAACAAACCTGTCTTGGAGGACGGACAACCAGAATCCTCCTTAGAAACGAGGATAGTGAGACTTCGTCTCACATACTTTGGACATGTTATCAGCAGGGACCAATCCCTGGAGGAGGACATCATGCTTGATAAAGTACAGGGTCAGCTAAAAAGAGAAAGACGTTAACGAGATAGAGCGACACAGTGACTGCAGCAATAGACTAAAACACAGCAGTGATTGTCCAGGAAACGTTTCCTTCTTTTTTACATAAGTTCGCTATGTGTCAGAACAGACTAGATGGCATCTAACAACAACAACAACATGTACATATAATTTCTAGTTATGTGTATGCTCCATCAGCAGAGTATAATCACTGTGTCATTGTAAGAACAATATCCCTGACAATTGTAGCCTGCTTTATCCTAAATCCTGATGCTAGATTATCACGTCTCTAACATTATTCGCTGATGGTTCCTCTGAATCTCCAGGTGCATAATGTGGCTTATTGATTAAAGCAGTATTAGCATGAACATTGCATACAGGCCAAATCTAATTTAGGTTCTGAGCAAACTAGCAAGAACCCAGAACATTATAGGAATTCAATAAAGGTTGACTCATAAAATTAATTATCCAAAGTTTCAAAGGCATGTTTTTTCCACTGTGATTTAAATTGCAGTTTGCTTTCTGCATTGCTTCTGTGGGAGTATTTTCATTAATTAAACCCTTGAATTATTTGCATTCATTTTATATGGTAGGTAGGCACATACCTATTTCTGTTTTGAACTGTGCCTAACTTTTGTAATAGGAAAAATCTTGCATCCAAAATTCTGGCCAAAACTGGCCACCACTGGGGCATCGGTGAAATAATTGTGCAGAATGTGCTTGCTTCCTTATTAAGTGATCTTCTTTCTTCCTTGGAATTCTCCATTTCTTGGTAGTTATAGGTACTTGGTGGACTCTGGATGACTGTCTTTTTGCCCTAAATCCACCAGAAAACCAGTGAAGCAGTTTGCCCAATGTTGGCCAGCTCTGAAGGACTGACTTAAAATTGCAAACTTACTTGATACGAAGTATTAATAAAAGATGCCTCTCTTTCAGAAGATGTATCCAATTTAAGACTGCTAGCCGTTATCTGCATAGGTCTCTCTATTCTCTCAGGTGTTTTACTTCTTGTAATATCTTCTTCAAACCACCTCATTCTATTAATGTATCTGTTCTTCCCTGTCATCAACTGTCACCGCCCCTCCCTCAGTCTGATTTCTTAAATCTCCCATGGGGGTCATACTCTGCTAAATCACTCATGCCTCTCACCACAAACCCCAAACACAATTCTACTGAAGCTCATTATGTTCTCTCCTCTCTTCTTAACCAAATTTAACTCATTTCTCAGCCCCCCTCCCCTTATTTTTGGTATGAATGTAGTGGTCATAGCCCTAGATTCAGTTGAATTCTCCTGATTTTTAACATGTTCATTTGTCCTTAAGGTACCCTGGTGGTACAATGGTTAAGCACTTGGCTGGTAACCAAAAGACTGGTGGTTTGAACCCATCCAGAGGCTCTGTGGGAGAAAAAGACCTGGCAGGCTGCACCACAAACATTACAGCCTAGAAAACCCAATGGGGCAGTTCTACTTTGTAACATTGTGTCCCTCTGAGTCAAGAAGCTGACTAGATCACACCTAACAACAAGGCAGCCATATTCTGTTTATTGACCTTTGTTTCCTAGAATTTGTTGTACAAGACTTCTCTTAAAAAATGGTAGCTCAGGACAAGAACAACTTTTTATTCATTTACATTGGAGCCCTCCCTGGTAGCACAGTGGTTAAGAGCTCAGGCTGCTAACCAAAAGGTCAGCAGTTCAGCTCCACCAGGCACTCCTTGGAAACCCTTTGGGACAGTTGTACTCTGTCCTATAGAGTCATTATGACTTGGAATCTACTTGGCAATTTTTTTTTTTCATTTATATAGGATTCAGTTGCAACTCTTGATCACATTCTGCTTTGCATTTTTATTTACTGTTTTGTGTGTGAGCCTTCTCTTCTCAAAATGATTGTGAGCTGGTCCTGATCAAGGTTGTATCTTATACATATTCTTTGTAACATCTTGCACCGTGAATAGTTAATTGTTCAATAAACATTTTGCCACTGCAGTAAACGATTCTCTCAATTATATTTGCATTAAACCTTAGTTCTCCTCTATTTAAATAAATCAGGTACTAATAATAATAAAGTGAGAGAGAAATTTTTGGATCAAAACTTCCTCCTGAATGCCGTCAAATCACAACATTGAATCTGTCTGCTTTGATTATTGACCCTGGATGCTTACATATTATTTCCCCTATATCATAAATGATATTATGTTTCATACCAGGTAAAGATTTCCGTGTTTCTTAATTTTATTAGCTAACTTTCTGGTCCAGATCAAGCTATTCCTTGTTTATTTTTTTTTTTATTTTTTAACATTAACGTTTGTGTGTGTGTGTGTGTGTGTGTGTGTGTGTCTGCGTGCACACACATACCCCTGCACATTCCTGGGACTGATGAAAATGAAAAGGAGGTGAAAGGGGAGGGAAGCTCAGCAACTATGGGAGCATCTAGAATGTCTGGGCTGTAAAGCAGAGTGTGAAAACATTTGTCTCATGTAGATTCAGGTTCAGAATTAATGAGATAATTTCCCTCGCTAGGATTGACTGGCTTTCAGAAGCTTAGGAAACTCTGTTTTGTAAGCAGTGAATTTTCTACCAAGGATGATTATCAGAATTATTACAAGTGTTATTCTATACAAACATTAGTAATTGAAGTAGAATATCAGCTAGTGTCAGCTTTCTGCTGATGTAGAATGAGAATCATAATGAAGAGGTGTTTAGTGTTTCTTGTAGTATACTTAATCGTCAAAGCTTATAGAATAAAGAGCAATAAAAAGTTCTATCTTAGAGCTTTTCCTGTAAGAAATTGCTCTGAGTAATAACTTTGGAGCATCCAAATCTATCAAAGGCAAAGTTATAAAGAAAATAAATAATATCAACCAATTTAAGGCAGTACCAATCGCACCGATTAAGAGGGTTTGTGCAGAGGTTTGCCCCGAGTCGGGGCTGACATGATAGCAGCTAATAATGACACCAGTTGTATAAAGACCATTAAAATATAAGTATGTTGTCATTACTCATGGCTAAATCAGCTCATTGCTCTGAATCTCAGCTTCCTCACCTGCAACCTGTGGTCAGTCATTACACAAGTCCTATCACTATCACAGTCTTTCTGGAGTAATCAATGACAATGTCTTATCCAGTGCAAGCAAAACTACATTTATTATTAGCACACTTTCATTGATGACCTCTTTTTTCTCATGAAGTAACCTCAGTTGGCAAAAGGCTGTGTCACGTTCCAAAGCACCCAGCCTGCAGGAGTCCCTGTAGTAAAATAGGAAAACGACTAAAGCAGAGAACTCGTCAGGATCTATAAGCTTGGCACTAAATGCAATTCAGCCCCTGGATCTTGATAAAGAAAATCCCTTCCCAAGCATGGACTGCCAGGCAGAAGCTCTTGTGACACAGCTGTTTGGATTTGACAGTCACTTTGAAAGCGACTGTCTTTTAAGCATCCCCACCCCAAATTTAATTACCACTGCATCTGTTATGATGCAGCTTGTGATGAACGAGCTGCCACTACTTTGTTGTTGTGGAGGTTGTTGCTTCCCCTCATTTATCCTCCGGCAGTGGCTTCACACATAGTCTGGCTGGCCATCACACTCAAGCTGTTAGACCCCTACCATGCTTCCGTCTAGCAACAAACACTGGTTGCTGGCTGAAACAGCAGCTGAGATAGCAGTTGCTGTTTCCATCAACCAATCTCTCTCTGCAGGAGCAGGGAAAGAATGGGAACCATGTTGATTCAAGGCTGTGTCTATTCTGGTGACTCACAAAATATATGCATTCGTTAACAGAGCCATTTGCTCCTCCTGAATAGTTTTGCCAATATAAATGAATAGGAAGTTGCTATTGTCCTGAGCTGCCATTTTTTAAGAAAAGTCTTGTAGAAAAAATTCTAGGAAACAAAGGTCAATAAACAGAATATGGCTGCCTTGTTGTTGTTAGGTGTCATCCAGTCAATTTCTTGACTCATCCTTCCTTCCTTCCTTCCTTCCTTCTGTTTCTCTCTTCCTCCTCCCTTCTTTCTTTTATTCCTTCCTTTCCAGATAGTTCATTTTTTAAAATAAAATGTGCATATATTGAACAGGTATTTTGGATTTTTTTAACTTGCTGCTTTATATGTACTGGTAGCATTTCTTCAGGAACATCTGACCCCTCCCTTAGCATGCATAAATGCATAATTTAGATACAGACCACCACCATTGATTTAGTGAGTCTATCTCATTCAATTCAAATCAGTATCTGATAACAGGGCAAAATTCATTAAATCTCTGAGTCCTCTTAAGATTATCCAGATATTATCAGAAGGACTTCATACTCATAAAACCAGTTGCTGTGGTGTCGACTCTGATACGGTGACCCCTTGTGTGTCAGACTGGAACTGGGCTCCATGGGGTTTTCAATTGCTGATTTTTTGGAAGTATATTGCCTGGCCTTTCTTCTGAAGCTCCTCTGAATGGGCTTGAACCGCCAACCTTTTGGTTCTCACCTGAGCAGTACCATTTGCAGAACCCAAGTGCTCTCATATCCATAGTCCTATGCTAAGGACTACCTTAGACAATGAAGCCCAGCATACCCTTGTGTCAAGGTTCCAGAGGAAAAAAAATGCACCTTCAGTGCATGAAATGAAAGTCATTCTTAAAGTAAGTTTGGTACTTTTAGAAACATCTCCAAGAACTGACAAAAGTTTGTCGTGATCATCTAGGGGAAGATGAACTATGGGTTACACCCAGTGGTGGTCCTTTGAGTGTATAATTTATGCAATTCACACGGCAGAAATCTTACATGGTGTTTATTATCAACCTCAATAAACAGAAGAGGAAAGTGAATCACTAGCTCAAGTTTACAGAGATTACAAATTCTTAGCTAGCATCAAATGCAAATTTCTCCATTCTAACTCACTGTGATTAGGTATTTTAAAAGAACACCGCCGTCTGGATTACATATGTTAATGAAAACTAAATTTTCTGGATGTTTTGAGCCCAAAATTGTTTTAATTCAATTTTCTGATTTATGAACAATTGAAAATGCTTAGGCTTTCCTCTTTCACTGGGAAGATAACAGAGCTAAGCAGGTGAAAACCAGGAGTTTAGGTCATGGTGCTCTTTGCTACTGTAGAGCTACAACTGCGTCCCAAGTCTTGTAAGCCATTTATCCATGTGCCACAAGGGAAGTTAGGTAGGAAACCAAGGCCAAGCCAAAGTCTATTTTTGCTACTTAAAAAATAATTTGAAGTTTCCATCATACTGAAAATATGTTTAGTATTGTCAACTGCCTAGAGGAACAAAAACATTTATGATTTAGAGAACTTCTTACAATAGTTTCAATTCTCTATTTTCCTATCCAAACAGATGGATTCAAAAGATTCTTAGATATCTTCAATGTTACCAAATTCTCTCCTCCAATATGTTAAGCAGTTTTTAAGAACTCACACATTACATTTGCTCATCCTGTCTATAAAGCTGGAAGTGAAAAGCATTCATGTGGTATCAGCTTAAATAAAATGTCTTTGAAATAAAATTAGACCTACAAGTTTCTTTTTGTTCCTTTATATTTGTCGAATAAAGTAGAAATGCTCTTTATTTTATCCACATAGATGTATTTTAAAATGCTCCATTTTTCTGCTTGTTCTTATAGTCATGTCCCCAGTTGGGACTGTTTTGTGTATGAATTAAGAATCATCATTTATTAACATTTTCAAAATTTCCAACATGAGAATCCCAGAATGTCCTGAGTTTTTCTGGAAAAGTGAAATGAAGAACAAAGATTTTTTGTTTTGTTTTATTGACATTTAAGGCCCCTGGGATTATACCACTTATGGTTATGGACAAGAAATTTGGAGTCAGACAGAACTGGGTTTTAATTCTCTCTCTACCACTTACTAAGTGTGCTACCTTGAGCAAGCTATTTTGCTTCCTTAGCCACACTTCTGCAGTTTTGAATGGGGATGTGTTCTTGCTGTAAGGATTAAATCAGATAATATATAGAAAGTGCTCAGAAAAATAAATTAAGCAATCAGTACATGATTAATATGATAACAGTACAATTTTCTCTAACTAGGTGACTTTTGAGGATGGGATAAGTCAGATATTGGTTTATTGGATTGATAGTCCACTACTGGCTCAAATATCTTGATGTTCAGCCTGGTGGGATAAGTCCTCTGGAGCCTTATTATGCTTTTTAAATTTTCCTTACCTCCCTCAAATGTGATCAACCAGTATTTCCTTATTGCTGATTTCACTGTGACATTTATATGTTGTCTTCTAATATGTCTGCTTACTCATGATAAACATTAGAATATCAGAATGCAGAATTAATGACAACAGGAAACTTAGAACTAAATGGAGCATACAGGAGACTGGAAGTAAGAATTCCTGGCTTCTATTTCTAAATCTGTCATTGAGTTGTTATTTGAATATAGACAGATTCTTTAATTAGACTGAATGAGAGTTTATCTTACAGAAAAGACATCCTCATCAAAGGATCAGTTTTTAAGCTTACAAAGGCAGTCTTGTAACTTTGTAGTTTATAGTAACAGTTTTTTTTTTTTTTTTTTCCCCGAGGTAACCTCATTGACAGGGATTTTCCTTGAATCCTATGATATATTTTACTTTTTCGACAGTAATTTGGAAGCAGTTACATTATACAATAGAAACTTAAGTGTAGAGTAAAACCGTGCTAGTTTCAGAGTACCAGAGAAGAGCGGACCCTAATAAACCTCAATCCGTTTGTAAGAGACTTACCACGTTTTGTAAGAATAGAATAGGAAAACATAAAGCATTTGCTGATATATGAGATACTTGAAGGATAATAGTGACAAGCAAGTCTTTTGCTTTATATTAGAACTCTTTCCTATAAAAATGATACCATATTTTTGATTATTTAAAAATAGTTGACAAGAGTGAGTGAAGTATGGTTACAAGTGATCATGGGGTGGGGGAGCGCTTTTATGGCACAGGAAGATTGAGAAGATCCAAATGTGTAAGCAGAAAGGTTATCATCAAAGGAAACTGGAGAAATTGTACCCTCTGTTCTCAGCCTAAAACCTGAATCAAACCCCCGGACTCATAGCGACTCAAAGGCTTATAATGAAAATATCTCAGCCCTCTGAAAGTACATTGTTTCATTTTTAAACTGGTGAGCCACTTTAAATATATACATTTAATTATTTATCGCCAACTAAATTTGATTTCTCTCATCTATTTCTATTTATGTAATCTTTTAACCAAGAAATGTCTTTCTAGGACATCTCTTTAATAAGCTGGTATCAAATGATCATGATGGTATTATCATATGGTATTTGTAATAGTAAATATTTTGTAATAATATGATTCTATATAAAATATAATATCACACTAATTAATTTTGAGTCTTTACTAAAACTCAGGGACCATTCTGAGGTCTTTTAATGTGTTATTTAATTTCATGGTGTAGGCATAAACATTCTCATACAGATACTGAATATTGGGGGAAGTGTTACTTTCAATTTGCTTTTTATTTTCTTAACAGCCTTATTGAGATATAATTCATATACCCTATAGTTTTTCCATTTAAAGTGTATAAGTGAATAGATTATTAACATATTCAGAGATACGTGCAACCATCATCATAGTCAATTTTGGAATATTTTCATCATCTCAGAAAGAAATCCTGTAACTTTTAGCTATCACCATCTGTCTTAGTCATCTAGTGCTGCTAGTGGATGGCTTCAACAAAGAGAAATGTATTCTCTCACAGTCCAGTAGGCTACAAGTCCAAATTCAGGGTGTCAGTTCCAGGAGAAAGCTTTCACTCTGTTGGCTCTGGAGGAAGATCCTTGTGATGCATTTGTCTTCCCTTGGTCTGGGAGCGTCTCTGTGTAGGCACCTCAGGTCCAAAGGACACGCTCTGCTCCTGGCACTGCTTTCTTGGTGTTATGAAGTTCCCATGTGTCTCTGTTCACTTCTCTCTTTTATATCTCTAAAGAGATTGACTTAAGACACTCTCCAGTCTTGCATACCTCATCAGTATAACTGCCGCTAATCCATTGTATTAAATCGTAGTGATTGAATTTACAACACATAAGGAAATTACATCAGATAACACAATCAACAATACTGGGAATCATGACCTAGCCAAGTTGACACACACATTTTTTGGGGGACAAAATTCAGTCCATGACACCATCCTACCCCTCTTTCCTCCAAGCCGTAAACAAACAACAATGCACTTTCTGTGTCGCTAGATTTACCTATTCTGAACATTTCATATAAATGAAATCATATAATATGTAGTCTTTTGGGACTGGCTTCTTTCATTTAACATAATGTTTTCAAGGTTTATGCATAGTTTAACATGTATCATTACTTCATTACTTTTTACAGTCAAATAATATTTATTGTATAAATATACCACATTATATTTATCTAGTCATCAGTTGATGAACATTTAGGTTGTTTGCACTTTTTGGCTATTATGATCAATATTGCTGTATTTATTCATGCACAAGTTTTTGTGTGGACATAAGTTCTTTTTTTTTTTTTTTTCTCTTGGGTATTTACCTAGGAGTGGAATTGCTGTGTCATATTAGAACACTATGATTAATCATTTGAGGAACTGCTAGACTTTTCTAAAGTGGCTTCACCATTTTACATTCTTACCAGCAATATATGAAGATTTCTTCACATCCTTGGCAATACTTGTTATTATCTGACTTTTTCATTTTACTATCCCATAGGGTCGCTATGAGTAGTAATCAACTCTACGCAATGTGTTATCCTAGTGGATGTAAAGTGGTATCTTCGTTGGAGTTTGATTTGCATTTCCATGATGGCCAATGACCTTGAACATCTTTTCAGGTGCTTATTAGTCATTTGTATATATTTCTTGGAGAAATGTCTATTCAGATCCTTTGCATAATTTTTAATTGGATCATTTGTGTTTTTAGTTATTGAGTTGTAAGAATTATTTATATATTCTAGATACAAATCCCTTATCAGACACATGATTTGGAAATATTTTCTCCAGTTATGTTGGTTGTCTTTTCACTTAATTGATGTCTTAGTTATCTATTGCTGCTATAACAGAAAAACCACAAGTGGATGCCTTTAACAAAGAGAAATTTATTTTCTCACAGTCTAGTAGTCTAGAAGTCCAAATTCAGGGTGTCATCTCCAGGGGAAGGCTTTCTCTCTCTGTTGGATCTGGAGGACGGTCCTTCTCGTCAGTCTACCCCTGGACTAGGAGCTTCTCCAAGCAGGAACCCCGGGTCCAAAAGAATACGCTTTGCTCCCTGTGCTTCTTTCTTGGTGGTATGAGGCTCCCCTCTCTGCTGGCTTCCCTTTCCTTTTATCTCTTGTAAGAGAAAAGGTGGTGCAGGCCACACCCCAGGGAAACTCCCTTTACATTGGATCAGGGATATGACCTTAGTAAGGGTGTTACAATCCCACCCTAATCCTCTTTAACATAAAATTACAATCATAAAATGGAAGACAATCCCACAATACTGGAAATCATGGCCTAACCAAGTTGACACATATTTTGGGGGGACACAGTTCAATCCATGATGTTTGATAATGTTATTTGAAGCACACAAGTTTATAATTTTAGTGAAGACTTTTTAATCTATTTTTTATTTTTGTTAATTGTACTTTAGGTGAAAGTTTACAGCTCAAGTTAGTTTCTCTTACAAAAATTTATACACATATTGTTATGTGACCCTAGTTGCTACCTCTATAATATGACCACACACTCCTTCTTTCCACCGTGGATTTCCTGTGTCCATTCAACCAGTTCCTATCCCTTTCTGCCTTCTCATCTCACTTCCGGGCAGGAGCTACCCAATTAGTCTCGTGTATCTACTTGAACTAAGAAGCACACTCTTCACAAGTATCATTTTATGTCTTATAGTCCAGTCTAATCTTTGTCAGACGAGTTGTCTTCAAGAATGATTTTAGTTCTGGGTTAACAGAGAATCCAGGAGCCATGTCTTCTGGGGTGTTTTAATTCTATTTTTAATGCTTTTGGTGTCATATCTAAGAATTCATCATCAAGTCGGAGATAATAAATATTTGTCACTAAGTTTTCTTCTAATAATTTTATAGTTTTAGCTTTTACATTTAGCCTTTTTGTCAATTTTGATTTAACATTTGAGGTAAGAATTGAAGTTCATTATTTTCATGCATCAATCCAGCTGTTCCAGCACTATTTGTTGAAGACACTGTTCTTTCTCTATTGAATATCCTTGACACACCTGTAAAACAATCAGTTGATTAGACATTTATTTCTGGACTCATAATTCTTTTCAATTGATCTATATTTCTATTCTTGTGCCAGTACCAAACTCTCTTGATCATCATTGCTTTGTAGTAAGTTTTGATATAGGGGAGTGTGATGCTTCTTTGATCTTCTTTAATATTATTTTGGCTATTTTGGATCCATTGCAATCCCATATGAATTTTAGAGTCAGCTAGTCAGTTTCTATTGACACACCAGCTGGAACTCTGATAGGAATTGCATTGAATCTATAGATTGATGTGAGGAATATTTCCATCCTGACAGTATTAAGCCTTCCAATCCATGAACATGGGTTGCTTTTACATTTGCTTAAACCTTCATTAATTTCTTTCAACAATGTTTTGTAGTTTGTAAAGTGTAAGTTTTGCACTTGTTTTGTCAGTCTTTTTCTTAAGCATTTTATTCTTTTTGATGCTATTATAAATGGAATTATTTTCTTAATTTCATTTTAGAATATTTTATTGTATATTGATCTTCTATTCTGTAACTATGCTGAACTCATTTATTACTTATAATAGTTTTTTGTTGGATTCCTTAGAATTTTCTATGTTAAAGATGATACAGTCTGTGAATAATGATAATTTTACTTCTTCTTTCTAATCTAGATACCTTCTATTTCTTTTTCTTGCCTAATTTTACTGGCTAGAATCTCTAGTATAATGTTGGAATAGAAGTGGTGAGAACAGACATCCTTGTCCACAATCTGAGAGGAAAAGTATCCAGTCCGTCATCATTAAATATAATGTTAACTGTGAGTTTTCCATAGATGCCCTTTATCCAGTTTTATTATTTTATATCTTTTAAAGAAGCCAAGATAGCAAGTATCTATTTGTATGTTTGACTATATTAACCTTCTTATTTATAACTTATAATTTCTTGTTTTCTTTGTTCTTATGGATTTGAGTTGCCTTCTGGTATCATCTCTTGAGCTTTGCTCCCACTCATCTTTTTGTGTAATTTGCAAATGTATTACACTTCTATATGATATAGGTCAAATGATACATTGTATAAATGTTATTTTATATAATTTTTAAATCAGTTAAAAGGAGAAAATAGGTATTTGCACTTTCTTTTGCAATTACTTTTACTGGTGTGCTTTTTTTTTGTTTTTGTTTTTGCTTTCCCTATGAAGATTTGAATTACCATATGGGGTCACTTACTTTTGGCCTGAAAATCTTCCTGTAGTCTTTCTTGTAAGACAGATCTGTTAGCAACATGCAACAAATTCTCTGTTTTTACCTGGGAATATCTTTATTTTGCCTTCACTTTTGAAAGCTTTACTGGATATATGAATTTTGGTTGACAGTTTTTTTTTTTTCCTGTAAATGGTCACATATTATATTTTTGGCTTTGCAAGCCAAAGTTTCTATTACAGCCACTTAATTCAGTCACCATTGATTGAATGCAGTTATAGACAATATATAAATGAATGTGCATGGATGCGTTCCAATAAAATGTATGTACATAACAGATACCATGCTGACCCCTGCTCCAGACCATTTACTCTAGTCATAGCTACCTCCACCTGCCCAATATATATTTATATATGCGCGCGCGCACGTGTGTGTGTGTGCGCGCACGTACCAAAACCTGTTGCCACTGAGTCAGCTCTGACTCATAGCATCCCTATAGGACAGAGTAGAACTGCCCCATAGGGTTTCCAGGGAGTGGCTGGTGGATTTGAGCTGCCAACCTTTTGGTTAGCAGATGTAGCTCTTAACTACTTCGCCACCAGAGCTGCATATTTGTGTATTGGCTTAGGCTGAGTTCTCTAGAGAAGCAAAACCAAAAAGTGTATAAATATATATATAGAGAGAGATGTATACCAAGGAAATGGCTCACGCTGTTGTAGAGACTGGAGCATCCCAAGTTCGGGGGTCAGGCTGGAGGCTTCTTCTGATTCACATGGCCACAGGGGCTGGAGAACCCAAGATCAGCAGGTCAGAGATCAGGGCTCTGGTTCACAGGTTTCAAAGGTCTGTTAATCCCAAGATCGGCAGGCAAGACTGCAGGTAAGCTGCTAACACAAGTCCCAAGAACTGGAGGTCAGATGAACTGAATGAAGCCAGCTGCAGGATCCAGAAAGAGCAAAAGCCATGAACCTTGCCACTTATGTACTTTATATTTGGTGCAGGCTACATGCCCAAGGAAACTCCCTTTTAACTGACTGGCTACTCACAGCAGATCCAGTCATGGGGGTGATTACATCATTGAGTCGTGATGCTGTGATCACCTCCATGATGCCAAACCACGGAGAATCATGGTCCATCCAAGTTGACACGCAATCTTAACCGTCACAGTATATATATGTATATATAGGGGGGAATAAATTTATGAACAATCTGTTAGTTTTGGAGCACCAAAATGTACTTCCAAGGTTATCTGTTCTGTAATAACAATTTTCCATTATGATAAAGTCTCTTGTCTAAGAATACGTCCATGATAATGGACAAAAATATTGACCTAGAGGGCGAAACTGTATTAAAAAAAAAAAAAAAAACTAAGACATATCTTTTTTGCAGACTTAGAAATGTAATATATATATAATGGGACAAATAAAGAGCAATAGTTACTCAAAATTAATATAACTTCTCGGTCTGTAAGAAATTTTTTTAAAATAATGCAAAGAAAATCACCACCTACAGTTTTCAATAAGACTGACTACAATTTGGCAGTTTTGCTAGTTGTTTACAAACCCACAAAATATAATATGATATGTCTCACAGCTGCCTTGTTTCAAAGTAACACTGTATAACTAAAATAGTAAGATGGGCCACTTCACAGGAACACTAATTAAACAAACATTGCAGCCTTGTATATAAATTTTAGTTGCTTTGCATTTCATCCTGTTTGGTAGATAAAAATGTTATTGTTGTTTCATTTTTGGCAGCTACAACTGCCAAGACTAGGAAAACTAAATAATTTAGCCAAGGTCACAATGTATGTATCAGCCAGTTCAACAAATTCAAGTCTGTGAACACAAATTCAACTTTTTCACAGTGCCTTGCTCGTTTCCTAGGTAGTAAAGAATGAAATGATTTTGAGAACCCAGAACATTGTCCTCAACGTATAATAATGTCTTTCATGGATTAAACCAAACCTGAATATAAACTGTGGGCTGTAGTATCAGAAACTATTTTTCAGAAAAAATACGTTTAAAAAAATCTATTTAAGTATAACATTTATACAAAAAATTGAATAAATCGAATGCACAAAGTTAGCGTGCTGATGCAACCATAACGCAGGAAATGGAACACTGCCACCTTTTCAGTCCTCTCGGTAGTGCCTCCCACATATATGGTCAACTTTCTGTTTTGACCAATGAAGTAGACAGTGGTGGTGTCATCTTCTAAGATGGGGAAGTTACAGGAGAAAGAGGTTTTATTTAAAGAAAGAGATAATTGTTTCTATTTCTATTATTTTTTATTATAACCAAAGCTGATTGCTATTGAGCCCATTCCTACTCATGGTGACCCCGCATGTGTCAAAGTAGAAATGTTCTCTATAGAGCTTCAGTGGCTGATTTTTGCAAGTAGATCACCAGGCTTTTTTTACCAGGCTCCTCTGGGTGACTCCAACCACCAACCTTATGGTTAGTAGCAGTGTGTTAACCATTTGAACCACCCAGGGACTCTAATAATATATGTATTAAAAAAAAAAAAAGTTGCCACTGAGTCAATTCTGACTCATAGTGACCCTATAGGACAGAGTAGAACTGCCCCACAGGGTTTCCAAGGAGTGGCTGGTAGAGTTGAACCGCCAACCTTTTGGTTAGCAGCCATGGCTCTTAACCATTGTGCCACCAGGGCTCCAATACATATACACTATTAGCTGTATTATGTAAAATATTGCCTTTATATTATTGACCTAAAAATTCACCTTTTTATGTCAATAATTGAGGTACAATTTTAGTAGAAGTCAATCAATCAAGAGACATTTATGGAACACAGTACCACTTAGCGCAAATATCAGCAGGAACAGTAAAAATAAAAAGTCTTTCTGATTTTAGGCAATTGCAATCTATCGACATGATAAAACCAAATAAGAATATGGAGATACACTAATGAAGTTCGCAGATCTCAGCCCTGCTACTTATAAACTGAGTGATGTTAGAGTAGTTACTCAGAATCTCTCTGTAGCCTAGATTCCTGTTTTTTCCTCAATCATATCTCATATTCTTTCAAGTCAAAAACCTTGTGCATCCAGGGTTCTATCCATATAAAGCACTTGCTACAGGGACTGACATTATGTATTCTTGCATGGAGTTCAAAGAAAGAAAGGATCTTCTGAGACTCTGATAATTCATTGATTCTTTCATCTATTTAGCATCTATTAATCAAGCAACTACTATGTGTCAGGCACTTTTTGAAGCTAATTGGGAATTCTTAAAAGAAGAGATGAGCTACTATTATAAACTTAAGGAATCGCATTATCTCAAGTATTTTGGTGGCCAAGTGTTTATTTGGAGTGATCAAACCAAACTTTAGAGGCTTCTGACATTATCTAAAAGTGTTTGTTAAAACTGACTATATTTTATTATTATGTTCAGTACATATACATAGACCACTAAAGTGATTTTTTTTCTGTTTTATAAGATGGGAAGAAAAAAAATTAATTACAGATCATCCTGCTCTTGCGGAACTCACATATTTTGTCTGAGAGGTGAAAAACTTTTTCTAATAGTTATATGAGTGTAAAATAAGAAATACGTAATTAATTACTTTAATTGATATATAAATTCTCAATAAAAATATATACAATTCCATGAATATCAAAGGGCCCTTCATTTTGCTAAATAAGTTTACTAACTTAGTGTTTAAGAGTCAGTAGAGACTCAGTCCTACTGGTGAATGATGGGGACTAATGGATTAATTAGCAGTGAATAAAGAGAAAATAAGTAGCATCCACTAGGAGAACTGACATTGGCAAGAACGCAAGACAAACAAGGACATATAGTGTCAAGTATCCATAAAGGCTAATTTCAAGATTTCTTTTTTGTCTTTTTTAAGGAGAGGAAAAATCTAAACAGAACTTAGATACTTTAATGTCTGTTGTTCAAAGAGCTCAGAATTCGCATAATCTGCTCTTTGCAGATCAACAGGACAATGAAGCAAACACTTGTGCTGCCTACCTAAAGCATTTCAGGTTTTGTAAAGAATAAGTGGATATCCCTGGTGGATAGATTTCTATACAACTATATGTCCCAGAGGTGCTTTGAAAGATAGGTTTGGTGATCTACTTCCAAAAAATCAGCCATTGAAAACCCTTTGAGGGGTAAAAAGAACCTAAGGAGCACAGTTCTACTGTGACACACATGGGGTCACCATGAATCATAGTTGGCTCCATAGAGCCTCTTTTTTAAATCTATATATCTATATTCAGATATACTCAATATCAATATTAAATAAGATAAAAATGTACATGATTTCATACTGAATAAGTTGCAAAACATTAGAAAGTGAGATCAATTTTTTAAAGGCTAGAGTAAGAGAGACTATATGCAAAAAAAATTCCTCAAGAATTCATGAGCTATTTCTGCAGCAATGATGTTATGGGTTATTGTATTTTTCATTTTAGTAAGCTCAAGTAACTATGGTTCATTTTTTTCTATAATAAACATGTTTCATGTTCATAATTTAAAATAAACAAATTTCTTCCCAGAAGTATCATATGTGGTTACTTATCAGACTGGCCAAGCTCCTAGAATTTAGACAATGAGGTGGATCTTAGAAATCAAAGCAATATTATAGATCTTGAATTAGACATTTAAAGTTAATGGATAAATGATAAATTTCTTAATTATCTGCTCAACTTTGTCCTGAAAAGCATGGACAGTGAAAATTAGTCTGTGCCAAGTATCCTCAATGGACTTCACCAGAAGTAGCAGTTCATTTGAACATGTAGTAACTCCTGTAGGGTAGAAGGCTACCACAGTATATATTCCCTGTTCTGTGATGTTATATAGAGAAAAATACCCAGACTGTAGTATTTTGCCAAAAATTGGTGAATAAGAAATACATACTTCTCTTTCTTTTTTTTTTTATTTTTGGTATTTCAAGGGACAGATCTAATTCGCGTTTGCCATGAATACATTCTTCATCTTCAATGCGAATTTATCATCTGTAAACCCCAATAAGATAAATTTCCCTTCCTGTGTCATTATACTGGTACCTTTTCATGTCTATACCTCATTTCTTCCACAGGACTATAAGGTCATCCAGAGCAGAACCTACTTTTTACAACTTTTGTTTCTCAATATAGTGCTTTTCATATAACAAGTTTTTGCATCAATGGAAGATAGTAGCAATTAAGAAGAGCACAGTTCCTGGTCTCACATTAGCAATGTGACCTCAAATATGACACTTTCTACACATCAGTTTGTTCGTTTTTAAATGGATTTGTTAATCTTAATTTTGAAGATTAAATGGGAATGTTCATAGCCAGGGCTCAATGTGTTGTGAATCATGTCATCCTTAACAGTGATGTCTAGCATTTGCTTTTCTTTCTTTTCTTTTCCTTCTTCTCTCTCTCATTTTAATGTAGATCTCAATGAACTATTGCAAAGCAAGCTCCTATATAGTCATCACCCTGGTTGAAAATGGAATATCACCAGAACCACTGAAATCCCTGCTCACAATCACTTCATTCATGACCATTTTTATTCATTTCTGTTTTGTTCTTCCCAAAAAAGCCCTCCTGATTTTAATATTATATTTTATCTTTGCCTATTTTTGAACTTTGTACAAATGAAATTATACATGTTATCTTCCTTTGTACCTGGATTCTTTCTTTTAGGATGTTTGGGAGAATCATCCATGTCATTGCTTCAAATCCTACTTCACAAATTTTCAGTGCCCTATAGAATCTCCTTCTATGACTATATCACAGTTTATCTAGTTGTACAAGTTTATAGTTGTTTGGGTTATTTCTGGTATCTAATTATTATGAATCCTGCTTCTGAGAATATTCTGGAACAGTTTCTCAATGCAAGACGTGAATTTTTAATGCATTTATATGTAAGTAAAATTGCAGGGTCACAGCAGATGTTATGTCAATTTTAGCAGATAATGCCAAAACTGTGTGCTAAGAGGGCTATGATGTTTTAAATTCCTTTCAGCAATGCATGAAAGTTCCAGTTACTTTTACTTCCATTTTCCATCCCCTTACAGTCACTTGCAACCACAAATTTATTTTGTCTTATATATTTTATTTTTTGTTTTCAGTGGTGACCTAGGGAATAGCAATTAATATCTTAAATTTATAAGAAGTTAGCTTGAGTTAATACACATTTAGCTTTAATAGTACACAAAAACTCTGCACCTGTACATGTCTGTTCCTTCCCCTTTTATATCATCATTGTCACAAATTAAGTTTTTACACATCTGTCGGTTTGTCTGTTGTAGTGACTTGCATGTTATTGTGATGCTGGAAGCTATGCCACTGGTATTTCAAATACCAGCTATTTCACCCATGGTAGACAGGTTTCAGCAGAGCTTCCAGACTAAGACAGATGAGGAAGAAGGACCTGGCTGTCTACTTCTGAAAAAATTAGCCAGTCAAAACCTTGTGAATAGCAGTGGAACATTGTCTCATATAGTGCTGGAAGATGAGCCCCTAAGGTTGAAAGGCACTCAAAATATGACTGAGGAAGAGCTGCCTCCTCAAAGTAGAGTTGATCTTAATGATATGGCTGGAGTAAAGGTTTTGGGACCCTCATTTGTGAATGTGGCACGACTCAAAACAAAAAGAAACAGCAGTAAACATTAAGTGGAATATACGAAGTAAGAATCAAGGAAAATTAGCAGGCATCAAAAATGAAATGGACGCATAGATATAAACATCTTAGGCATTAGTGAGCTGAAAAGGATTGGTATTGGCCATTTTGCATCAGAAAATCATGTGGTTTACTATACCAGAAATGACAAATTGAAGAGGAATGGCATCACATTCATTGTCGAAAAGAATATTTCAGTATCTATCCTGAAGTACAACACTGCTGGTGATAGAATAATATCCATACGCCTATAAGGAAGACCAGTAAATATGACAATTATTCAAATTTACACAGCAACCACTAATGCCAAAGGTGAGGAAATCAAAGATTTTTACCAATTTCTGCAGTCTGGAATTCATGAAACATGTAATCAAAATGCATTGATAATTACTGGTGGTTGGAACACAAAAGTTGGAAGCAGAAAAGGGGGATCAGTAGTTGGAAAATACGGCCTTGGTGATAGAAATGATGCTGTAGATCACATGATAGAATTCGGCAAGATCAACAAGTTATTTTTTGCAAATACCATTTTTCAATAGCATAAAAAGTGACTACATACATGAACCTCACTGGATGGAAAACATAGAAATAAAATCAACTATGTCTGTGGAAAGATATGATGGAAAAACTCACTATCATCAGTCAGAACAAGGCCGGGGCTGACTGCACAACAGACCATCAATTGCTCATATGCAAGTTCAAGTTGAAGCTGAAGAAAATTAAAACAAGTCCATGAGAACCAAAATACAACCTTGAGTATATCCCACCTGAATTTGGAGACTATCTGAAAAATAGATTTAACAGATTGAACACTAATGACCGAAGACCAGACGAATTATGGAATGACATCAAGGACATCATACATGAAGAAAGCAAAAGGTCATTAAAAAGACAAGAAAGAAAGAAAAGACTAAAATGGAAGTCAGAAGAGGCTCTGAAACTTGCTCTTGAATGTAGAATAGCTAAAGCAAATGGAAAAAAATTATGAAGTAAAAGAGTTGAACAGAAGACTCCAAAGGGCAGCTCAAGAAGACAAAGTAAAGTATTATAATGAGAAGTGCAAAGACCTGAAGACATAAAATCAAAAGGGAAAAACACTTGGCATTTCTTAAGCTGAAAGAACTGAAGGAAAAATTCAAGCCTTGAGTTTCATTATTGAAGGATTCTAGGGGGGAAATACTAAACGATGCACAAAACATCAAAAGAAGGTGGAAGGAATACAGAGTCACTGTACCAAAAAAAATTGATGTTCAACCATTTCGATGTTCAACCATTTCAGGAGGTAGCATATGATCAATAACCAATGGTACTGAAGGAAGAAATCCAAGCTGCACTGAAGACATTGGGAAAAATGAAGGTTCCCAGAATTGATAAAATACCAACTGAGATGTTTCAACAAGTGGATGTAGTGCTGGAGGTGCTCACTTGTCTATGCCAAGACATTTGGAAGGCAGCTACCTGGACATCTGACTGGAAGAGATCCATATTTGTGCCCGTTCCAGAGAAAGGTGATCCAATGGAATGTGGAAATTATCTAGCAATATCATTAACGTCACAGGCAAGTAAAATTTTGTTGAAGAGAACGGAAAAATGGTTGCAGCAACACATTGACAGGGAACAGCCAGAAATTCAAGCCAGATTCAGAAGAGGACATGGAAAGAGGGATATCATTGCTGATGTCAGATGGATCCTGGCTGAAAGCAAAGAATACCAGAAAGATGTTTACCTGTGTTTTATTGACCATGTAAAGGCAGTTGATTGTGTGGATCATGACAAATTATGGATAACATTTCAAAGAATTGTAATTCCAGAACACTTAATTGTGCTCCTGCAGAACCTGTACATAGACCAAGAGGCAGTCCTTTGAACAGAAAGAGGGAATACTGTTTGGTTTATAATCCGAAAAAGTGTGTGTCAAGGTTGTCTCTTTTCACCATATTTATTCAATCTGTATGCTGAGCAAATAATCTGAATAGCCAACGGGATCAATAAGCAGCATCACAATAAATCGAAAAAAAAGATTGAAGTTGTTTAAGATTTCATTTTACTTGGATCCACAATTAACATCCATGGAAGCAGCAGTCAAGAAACCAAATGACATATTCCAGGGGACAAATATGCTGCACAAGAACTCTTTGAAGTGTTGAAAAGCGAAGATTTCACTTTGAGGGTTAAGGTGAGCCTGACCCAAGCCATGGTATTTTCAATCACCTCGTATGCATGTGAAAGCTGGACAATGAGTACTGAAGACTGAAAAAGAATTGATGTCTTTGAATTATGGTGCTGGCGATGAACATTGAATATACCATGAACTGCTAGAATAATGAAAAAGACTGTCTTAGAAGAAGTACAGGCAGACTGCTCCTTGGAATCGAGGATGGCAAGATTTTACCTCATATACTTTGGACATGTTATAAGGAGGGACCAGTCCCTGCCAAAGGACATCATGCTTGCAAAGTCGAGGGTCAGTCAAAAAGAGGAATAAACACACTGAGATGGATTGAAGCATTGGCTGCAACAGTGTGCTCAAACATCGCAATGATTGTGAGGATGGCACAAGATGGGCAGTGTTTTTTCTGTTGTATGTAGGGTCACTATGAGTTGGAACCGACTTGACAGCACCTAACAACAACAAACATAATGGGCACTCATTAACATAGATTTATAATTATTGTTTTATGCATTCGTCTTTTAAATCACATAGGAAAACAAAAGAGGATTCACCAACCAATAAAACAATAATATTGGCTTTTATATTTACCCATGTAGTTACCTTTACCAGTGTTCTTTATTTCTCCATATGGTTCTGAGTTAATGTCAGTGTCATTTCATTTCAGCTTGATGTACTCCCTTTAGCATTTCTTGTAGGGCAGAGCTACTAGCAACAAGCTCCCTCAGTTTTTGTTTTTCTGGGAATGTCTTATATTCTCCTTCATTTTTAGAGGATAGTTTCACTGGATATAGAATTTTCGACTGACAGGTTTTTTGTTGTTGTTGCTGTTGTCGTTTGTTCTGGCTCGACACTTTAAATGTTTCATCCCACTGTCTTGTGGCCTCCATGGCTTCTGTTGTAAAATTCTCTATTAATCTTGTTGGGGATGCTTTACACATGATGAGTCACTCCTTACTTGCTGCTCTTCCGATATTGTCTTTGACTTAAGACACTTTGATTATAATGTGCCTTGGTGTGAATGTTTTTTAGTTTATTCTTCTAGGAGTTTCTTGAACCTCTTGGAAGTGAAGATTCATGTCTTTTATCAAATTTGGGAAGTTTCTGACCAATATTTCTTCCCATTTATTTCTTCCTGCTGTTTCTGGAACTCCCAGTATGTATATGTTGGTGTGTTTGATGGTGTACCACAAGGTTCTTATGCTCTTTTCGCTGTTTTTTATTTTTATTTTTTCTGATTGGATAATTTCAATTGACCTGTCTTCATATTCACTGATTTCTGCTTCTGTCTGCTCAAATCTGCTGTTGAAACACTCAAGTAAATTTTGCATTTCAGTTATTGTTCTTTTCAGTTCCAAATTTGCTATTGAGTTTTCTTTGATAATTTTCATCTCTTTATTAATATTCTGTATTTGTGGAAACAACATTTCTTAGACTCAATTAGTTCTTCTTACATTATTTTCTTTAATTTCAGCACCTTTTAAAAAGTTGCTTTGTAGTCTTTGTTTAGTAGGTCCAATACCAGTATTTTCTCAGGGATGGTTTCTGTAAATTTCCTTTTTTTCCTGTGAATGGACCATACTTTCTTGTTTCTTTGCATTCTTCAAATTTTTTTTGAAAATTGGATATTTTTAATATTATGTTGTAGTAAATCCAGAAATCAGATTATTTCCCTTTTCCAAAATCTGTTATTGTTGCTTGTTGTGGTTTGTAGCTGTTTGCTTAGTGAATTT
>NW_004444188.1:2610719-2638289 GCF_000243295.1 Trichechus manatus latirostris
ACATATAAAGACAATATTCTTTGTCATGAGTGGTCTCTGAAGTCTTTGTTTCTTTAACTTAGTGATGTCAGCTGGCCAGATAGTAGTTTGGAAGAAATTTTCTTAAATACCTGGAACCAAAAAGAGAAGGAGGGAGACATAGAGTGAGAAGGAGGAAGAGAGAGAGATAGAGAGGAAAGAAAGCAAATACTCTCTGTTCTTTGCAGATTGGCTCCATGTCTGTATCTTGGGGAACTTCTTCAATGCTTAGCCAGGTCATTTACAACTCTGCCTTAGTCTTCTCATTCTACTTGGTCTGAGCCTAAATATATACCAGAAGTGAAAGAGTGTGATCTTCTCAGATCTTTTCTGAGCATGTGTCTTGCCCTTAGCATGTGTGTGGCTTCATAACTTGATTTTAAACATACAGAAAAAGACTTTCCTCCAAGTGAGCCATTTTTCTTCTGAAACCCACTATTTGATCAATAGCAAGATTTACTTAAAAATTTAATTTAATTATCATATATTCACCATATATTCCTCTCTCATTTTCATATCTAGAATCTAATCAGTCAACATATTTTCTTATTTTTACTTCCAAAGTAATTCATATCTCCCTAGGATTTTTTTCTTAACTTTCACTCTCCTAAAAACATTATATTCAAATAAGTATTACTTGGAGAATTAATTAAGCATGTACATCATTAAGTATATAAATATACATATGTAATTTTCCATGATCCTGTTGTTGTTTTATTTTAGGAAGCACAGGTAAATAAAATATTATTATTGTTAAATTTCTCAGAGACTTAGAAACAAATATGCATTGAAATGCTTCCAAAAATAGTTGTATTATTAGTGATTCCACACTTAATTGCCATCTTCCTTCTTTTTATCAGATTAACCTTAAGAAAGTATCCCAAGAAACTCACTTTGGAAATGCTGTACATAATTTTATCAACTATAACAATTTCCCTTTTACTTTTCACTGTATTTATCTGTTAAAATGCTCACTTGCTTGTCAAAAAACAAAAGTTGACTTCACGGGAAAGATACCATCCCCTACCTCTCTCTGCTTTGGCTCTTGGCAAAACTAATTAATTATGTTATCGTACTTCCATATCCTTCAATTGATATCACACTAAGAGTGCTTATGCCCTTCATTATTTAGTAATATATGGCCTTCATTAATCAGTTTTCCTTTGAATCAGTTCAGACTCATGGTGACCTCAAGCGTGTCAGAGTAGAACTGTGCTCCATAGGGTTTTTAATAGCTGATTTTTCAGAAGTATGTTGCCAGGCTTTTCTTCTGTGTGGACTCAAACCTCCAACCTTTTGGTTGGCAACCAAGTGTGTTAACCATTTGTACCACCCAGGGATGCCTTCGTTAGATAGTTATATAATGTCTCTCCAACTACATTATTAATGTCTTAGTAACAGAACTTATTTTGTTTACTTTGTTTTTCCCATGATGACTGTTTAAAGGCAGGCACTTCATGGTTTGTTGATGAGTACATAAAAAATATCTTGGCCCATATCAGACAACTGGCTCATTTATAATAGAATCTGGACTGAGATACAAGTGCTTTAAGTCTCAAGCTTGTACTGTCTCAGATAAATAAAAGTTATTCTGATGAAAGACATCATGTTGAAATAAAATGTATTTAAGTAATTAACCATGGTTATAATTTTAATATCGCTTATTTTATACATTAACAGTTCTAACTGTATGAACAAAATATTTTCACAATTTGACATGAGACCAAAAAAATATTTATTTTCAATAAAGATCACTTGAACACACCTGGAAAGAAAAATGAATTTGTCTTTTTCCTCCAAAGGACCTAAAAAATTATACAGTGACTTTATTTATTTTTTGAACTTTCAAGTCATCTTATTGTTTGGTTGACTTATTTCAAGGATTGCTTCTGTTTTTGGGTCTTAAGTTGCTGTGTAAAACATACACTTTCAACCATTAAACAAAGCCTTTCTTTTAAAGTATATCTCAAATATATAATTTTTTAAAAAAATCTGTACTCTTTAAAATTCTTGAGAAAGCCAAGGTTTCCTGTGCTTTTAGGAAGTAAATATGAGAGTAGATACGCAGTTCTCAGCATTATTTAGAAGAAGTTTGAATGATATTAAATGCCATTAACTTTCAAGGACAGGTAAGTTTGTAAATACCAAACATAAAAACTAGCCATTTATCAGAACAACAGACGATGCAAATGGTTAATACGAATATTGTCTGAGAGAGGTTAGTGAAGTAGTGCATAAAGATGGGGTATGATCTACCACTCATGGGCTTGCTTTTCACATGTTTTCTGGAGAGAGCTAACATGAGCCAGGGCCTTTTCTGAGGAGAGTTAATTGTGTGGGGCGATGGTTCTCAAAAGGAGGAACTGCTGTCCGCCAGGGGCACTTTGAAAGTTAGATCAAAGTGTTGTTCATAGTCATATGAATTTAGGGTGATGCTAGTGGACATGTTTATGCTCTTAAATGCATAGGATGCTCCAGAGTATCAAAGATATTTTCAGTATCCTCTAAGACTTTCAGGTTTGTGGTCAGGTATTCCTGTTAATAATAATAATAATAGACTCTTTATAATTCTCTATGCTACTAATAATTATAATTATAACCAGATTATGTTTTTGTAGCAAATAGCCTGGAAAAGACACTGTTCTATGTATTTCACAAATGATAATTTATCTAATCCTCATAAAAACCCAATTATACTGACATCGTCATTTCCAGTTTTCAGATTAGAAAATGGAGGCACACAGATATCACAGAGATTTAACTAATTTGCCCAAGGTCACAAAGCTAAAAAGGTAGCAAAACCAGAATTTGAGCCCAGGATATATGGGTTAATAACTACATGATGCTCATTTTCTACCTGAGCCTAGAATCTAACTATTTCTATATTAACACTAAACATTATTGCATGTTTTTTCGTATATGGTGAGTTTTCCAGGAATGTAATTACCATATAAAATACTAGAATTCATACTTATTTTTTAAAGCTTACAAATAATTTTTCATTATTTCAGAAAATCGTATTGCTGGTGGCAACCCTGCCTGTAGTATCTGAGTTATCAGTACTTCACACCTGAATCACTCTGCTTTTGTAGCACAGTGTGGTACATACGTGTAAACATCTGATTCTTTGATTATAGTCCCTAATGTCATGCTGAGTATTGACATTTTGAAATTCACATTACTTTTTAGTTAACTCCATTCAGATTTTTTCAAAAATTTTTTTGAGGGATAATTTAATTCATTAACTTCACCTTTTTTTAGTGTACAATTCTATAAATTTTGACTAACATACACTCAAAATCAAGACATGGAACAGTAGCATCAATCTCCCACCACAAAAAAAAAAGAAGTGAAAGGGGATTTCAGCAAGGTGAGAACCAGAGAAGAAGAGCCTGAATTATAAATTCTTTACACATCTTTAGGAGCCCTGGTGGTACAGTGGTTAAGCCCACAGCTGCTAACCGAAAGGTCGGCAGTCAGAACCCACCAGCCCCTCTGCAGGAGAAATATGTGACAGCCTGCTTCTCTAAAGATTTACTGCCTTGGAAAACTTATGGGGCAGTTCGACCCTCTCCTATAGGGTCACTATTAGTCAGAATCGACTTGATGGCAGTGGGTTTTTGGTTTTGGTTTACCCATCTTTTGCCAGTTGATCTCTGAACCACTCATGTACAAGGCAAATCCAAATGGGTCTGTACCTATAAAGCTAGAATAATTTAACTGAGATTTGAGCTACCATTGACATAGCTAAAACACAGCTTCCATTTTTTGACTAATCAATATTTCTAGTAAAATAAAACATTAACACTCTTTAAGGAAATATTACCAAGCAGAGTCTCACAGCATAATACACAAAATGTCTAGGACATAATCCAAAATATCTTGACAGGGAAATGTGACCCATATTGAAGGGAAAAACAGTTCATGAAGGCCAACCTTGAGAAGACTCATGTGTTTGAATTATCAGACAAGGACTTTAAATCAGATCTAATAACTAAGATTGGTGAAGTAAATAAACATATTCTTAAACAACAGATGAAAAAAAAGAAAATCTGAGCAAGGAAATGAAATATGTAAATAAGTACCAAATGGAAATCTTGTAACTTAGAATTAAAATACTTGACATGAAAGAAGAAAAAAATTGATTATTGTTCAACGTAGAAGGAAGATGACAGAAAAAAAGAGCCAGTGTACTTGAAAAAAAAAACAGTTTAAATTATCCAGAATAAAGAATAGAGAGACAAAAGATTGAGAAAAAAAAAAAAGAATAAATTCTCTTGTACTGACGAGAAAAAAAATCGAAGGTCTAACATACATTTATTGAGTTCACAAAAGGATAGGAGAGACAATATGGAGCAAGAAACATAAATATTTGAAGACATTATGGCAAAAGTTTTACAAATTATTTAAAAACATAAACGTTGAGGTACAAGCTCAGAAAACTCTAAATATGATAAATACAAAGAAAATTACATCTAAGCTTGATAGCCAAACTGCCAAGAACTAAAATCTCCAAAGCAGAGCTTAGGTGGAAATACCTTGCTTAAACTCTTTATATTAGAAATAAAGAAATGATTAAATTCACTGATTTCAGGTTTCACTTTGAGAAGCTTGAAAAAGACGAACAATGCAAACCTAAAGCAAGTAAAAATATCCAATCTATTTTCTAGGAGAAAACATTGAATTAGGCAAAGATTTACTGATATGATAAGAAAAACAGTGATTATAAAAAGTAACAATTGGACATTTTCAAAAGTAAATTTTTTTTTTCTTATAATGACAATGTTAAGAAAAGAAAAAGAATAAAGACAAACTTGGAGAAAATATTCACAATACAATATTGAACAGAAAAATCTTATCCAGAGTATAAAAAGAACTCTGTCAATTAAAAAATTTTTAAAAATGGGCAAAACATTGAATCTGGCACTTCACAGAGAAGATAAATGAACAATTAATAAGTATATGAAAATATATTCTACACCACTAGACAGTTATTAGGGAAAAGCAAATTAAAATCACAATGAAATACTTCTCATTGCATACTGAATGCTTAGTAAGTATAGAGACAGATAATAGCAAGTGCTTGCCCAAATATGGAGCAACAGGAACTCTCATACACTGCTGGAGGGAATGTAAAATGCTGCACTTGCTTTGGAAACTCTTTAACAGTTTCTCTAAAAGTTGAACATACACTACATTAAGATGAATCCATTTGACTTCTAGGTATTTACTTGAGAAAAACGATGACATCTGTCCACTCAAATATTTGTACATAAATATTCATAGAAGCATTATTCTTAATAACCAAATGTTAAAAACAATCAAAATGTCCAAAAGTTGACTGTATAAACAAAGTATGGTATATTTGTGCAGTAAAATACTGTCTGGCAGCAAAAATTATCGAACTATTTATACATAAAACAACCAAAAAGCAAAAAAATGAAGCCCACTGCCATCCAGTTTATTCTGACTCATAGTGACTCCATAGGGTTTCCAAGGCTGTAAATCTCTTTGGAAGCAGACTACCACATCTTTCTCCCTCGGAGCTGCTGGTGGTTTCCAACTGCCAACCTTTTGGTTAGCAGCCAAGTGCTTTTAACCACTGTACCACCAGGGCTCTCAAAAATCATTATGTTGGCTTAAAGAAGTCAGACTCATCAAAATACATACTGTCTGATTTCATTTAAATCAATTTTTAGAAAATTTGCACTAATGTATAGTATCAGACAGGAAATCAATGGTTCCCTCTGGCTTAGTATTGACAAAGAGATGAACTACAAAGGGAAATAAGGTATGTTTAGGGTTTAAGGGAAATCTGTATCTCAATTGTGAGAGTGGTTTCAGTACTGTATACATCTGTGAAAACTCATTAATTGTACAATTTAAATGGACAGTGTCTTAATTACTTAATGCTTCCATAACAAAAAATACCACAAGTGGTGGCTTTAAAGAACAGAAACGTATTTTCTCACAGTTCTAGAGGCTAAATATCCAAACCAGTGTATCAGCCTTCTCTATTTGTTCTACGGGTCTCTCTGCTCTTTTCTGGTCTTTGCCAGCAATTCTTGTCATTCCTTTTCTTGTCTCTCCCCTGTGTGTCTCTGTATCTATTCTGCTCTTTTTATAAGACATCTCTCAGAGGTGATTAGGTTTAGGACCCTACTCTGGTTTGACGTCATTAAAATAACAGAAGAAAATCTGTCTTCCCAAACAGAGACACGTTCATAGGTACAGGGGTTAGGACCTGAAATTAATGTTTTGGGAATACAAGTCAATCCATAACAGACAGTTTATTGTATGTAAGTTATACCTCTATAGAGTTGATTTAAAATGTTGATTAAGAAAAGGTTGTTGGGTCCCATAGGAATGAGAATGTTAGATGCAGGTGAAAAGCAAAGAATCAAACAAGTGAAAAACACTAACTTTGAAATAGAAATGTATGTATTCTAATATAAAGTCTATTTATTATAGCTGACTAAATCTGCAATATTCAGAAAGTATTAGAGATTTCCTTTTTTTCTTTTTTTTTTGTCTTTCTGTAAAAGGGAGAAAATGTCTACCTATCGGAGTTACCCTGAGGTTAAAATGAAACACAATATGGAAAGCACTTAATATATAGTAGATATTTACTTCTTCTATTTCATTTTTGCAACACAATTATTTCTGTCTGCCTTGGGTGTTTCTTGTGTGTGATACTAACTGCCTAACATAGTTTTCCTGCTACATACCCACCCTTTCAAATCAAAACATTATTTTTCATTAGGTGAAACGTTTCTTCTTTTCATCATATTTAGCACACATATTTTTATTTACTAAATATTTTTTACTTATTCCATAATAAATTGCATTATTTTTAAGGGAGACAGTGCCTCATGTTTATCTCTTGAATTGCATTTGCAGATATATGATAAATAAGAAAGTACAGAATAATAAAGTTGGAATACCAAAGACTTCTTCTTGATACAGTTTCTATCTGAGTATGTATGGCCAAAGGGAGAACCCACCATGTATTAAAGGAGGAACATGTACATACCTGGATCAAAGAAACTGTGACTCCACTCCCTCTTAATTCCTAATGCATGCTGTCTTTGCCATTTGACATCTCCAAACTGAGTTGTCAAAACAATTTAGAAAGCTAGTAATCAAAGAGGATATAAGGACATAACATGCTAAACTATCATTTAAGTGGAATTAAAATCCTCATAGCTGATTCATATTGAAAGGAAGTAATCCATGAATCAGCGTCATTTAACTTGACCTCTAAATGTAACAGGATAGAGCTACTTCCTGAGAAAGTACCAGCATGCTCAACACCCACAAGAGGAGAGGCTTCTGCACTTTAGTTTGCTGACTGAAGATGACGTTGGTGTCAGTAGCTAGGAGGTGTCCCCTTTAACAAAACAATTTTTTTGTCTCAGCAGAATGACACAATTTTCTGTCTTTTTTTTTTTTAATTACACTCTCATTGGTTTCTTTTCCTCCAGAAATGTCTCAATAAGCAATTTTTAAAACTTTTGAGTGAGCCACAGTTTCATGTAACATGAGCATTAAATAAGGATAACAACGACATGTTATTGCTATTGCTAGGTGCCATGGACTCGGCCCCTGATTCATGCCAGCCCCATGCACAACGGAACAAAATGCTGCCTGGTCCTGCACCATCCCCATAATCAGTTGTGGATCCACTGGGTTTTCACTGGCTGATTTTTGGAAGTAGGTACACCAGGTGTTTCTTCCTATTCTGTCTTAGTCTGGAAGCTCCACTGAAACCTGTTCAGCTTCACAGCAACAGGCAACCCTCCTGACAGACAAGTGGTGGCTGCACATAAAGAGCATTGGCCAGGAATTGACTCTGGCTTTCCCCTGTGGAAGGCAACAATTCTACCACTGAATCACCACTGCCCCCAATAATGACATTACTTCTATTGTGTGACCACTTCCTATGTTCTTTGCAAACATCCTATTTGGTTCTCGTGAACAATTTGGGAGGTAGATGTGCATATTCCCTTCACTTATGAAAAAGGTGAGACTCAGAATTTTTTTTTTTTTCTCAAGAACCCACAGCTAGCTTAAAGGCTGGACTTGTATTTTAGGAATATTGACTTCACTGTCCATATTTTTGACAACACAGATCCCCAAGCAAAGAGATTCGGTGAGTACTAGATAATTGAGAAACTCACTATGGTGTGTTGTATAGTAAGCTAGGACAGTTCCCCCAGAAATAAACAAACAAGCAAAAAAGTCAGTATGGTGCCCTTTGTAAAACAGTATTTCTCATTCGGGGCACATATACGGTTTGGTGTCCCATTTGCCTGAAGCTGAATCAAGCAGTGTAAGAGACTAATAGTTGCCCTATTATTTCCAGGGTGCATACCTGCTGTCTACTAATATCCTTTAGACATTTTGATGGATATGGGTCAGAAAAATATCGCAAGTCTGTAATTTCATTTAGCCATAGGTGATTTGAGCCATTTCTAATTCATTACTAGCACATCTGGTTGATGAAACACTTTCTCTTAGTGCTCAGTTCTTCTAACATGCTTGGGCAAAAGTATGTATTTTTGATTTGAGAAAGATACAATTCTTCTTCTTCTGAAGTTGTAATAAAGCTGGGGTATACAGTGACAGGACCCTAAAGGCTTATCCTGTTTCATCAACTCACAACTTTTGCTTGACCAAGGAACACTTATCTGAAGTCTCATGGTTTAGTCTACACAAATATCCAAGTAATGCACTGTTACTCACTGGGACTCTTCACCTCTAGTGGAGAAATGTAATTAAGTTGTTCTTCCACAAGGCAGCTATGGGACTTGGGAATGTTAGCCTTTCAAGTAAAATTCAGTCCTTCCAATGAACCTCAGTTTCTCTTTCTCTCAAAGCAGAGATTGGACTAGGTCACCTCTAGGATGATCTTCAACCCTAATGCCCTTTGATTGTATATTCACTAAATTCAAATGACAGAAGGGGAATGTTTTCAATTCTGTTGCATATGTTATAGGGATGTCTCTGTGGCTTTGTTTTTTTAAAGATAACATTTGCCTTATGTAAGTGTTACTTCTCTGCGGTTTAATATCTCTAACAAAATTACTACAATTATTGCATGGTAAGTCATTAGACCTGAATGAAAGTTGAAAGAAAACAAATTAAAAAAAAAAAAAGACCCTACAACCTTGTTAGAAAAATAAACTACACATTTGCTAACCCAAAGTCACCTTCTGTATCTACCAATGAAAATGTGTTTTCTCACAAACAGTAAGTGTTCTAAGCAGCTGTCAAATTTTGGTCTTTTTTTTGTTATTGTTATATTTATTATCTTAGGTCAGAATCTAATCATAATTTGATTTCATTAATGTATCCACTAATTAATCTGTATTCAGAGAAAAAGGGAAACAAAATAATAGTATACACTGGTTAAAAGCTTGGTTTTGCAGTTAAATTGCGTAGGTTCAAATTTTGTTTCCACCAATTACTAATAATAACATCTTCATAGCTTTGTTATAAGAAGTGAAAGAAACGTATGTGTATGAAATACCTGGTGGCTGTTTTTTATTACAACTAGTGTTATCTAGTATTATATCTTTAAATAAGAACATTGACTTGGGTGATCGTTGTTCTTCTCATCCCTCAAGTGTTTAGGTGATAGACTCTGTGAGATGTTTTGGAGATGAAAGGGGTAGTATTGCCATAATTAAGCCAAATTCTATTTTGATTATTATGAGTATCAACCCCATTCGCCACTGAGCCATAGTGCAAGACAATGAAATTTGTCCTGGATATTTCATTCTAGAGACAGAGGAAATAAATGTCTACCATATTTGAACAGATAATTTTTATGGGCAGAAAATTACTACCCATAGTATATTGTCAAAATAGCATTATAATTATATCAATGAACAATACACATTCAACTTTTCTCTCTGACCCATCCAGGAAAAACAAAAAGAAGCAATAACCCACTGATTTACATATTTTAATGCACATATTCATTTTTCATTTAGTATTACACAGTGCTATGCCGACAAACAGGCCTAGTACACATTATTAATTTGATAGGTCAGCATGATTAAATGTGACTGCTTAATGAATAAATTCATAGCTTCTTTTATTTCCTGTAGAGAGAGTCCATTAATGTTCACTTTCAGAGTCGTTAGGGGTATTCGCAAATCTCTTTCTCCTTCCAGGCATAGGATAAAATTGTAGGTCCCCGCCCCTTTGAAGTTAGGTGTGGATTTATGACCCACTTTGGCAAATGTGAGTAGAAGTGATCTTCCACTTCTGGGTGAAAACAGTAAGCCATTTGCACTCTATAATTTCCTTCTGCTATGGTGATCATGGGAGCACATGTTGAAATGGACATGGACTTCAGTGCTTCACTCCGGTTCGTGGGTAATATCATGGTCAAAGCCCCCTATTGACTTGGTAGAATATATGACCTGAGGGAGATATATGTTTATTGTGTTTAAGCTATTGGGGTTTGGAGGTAGCAGAGTCTTGCCCATCCTTGGTGTAGAGTCACAAAATTAAATACTGGGATGGTTGACTTGAGTCCCTGTGTGGTACAAACAGCTAACACACTTAGCCGCTAACTAAAAGGTTAGAAGTTCGAGTCCACCCAGAGGCACCTTGAAGGAAAGGCCTGGAAATCTACTTCTGAAAAATTAGCCATTGAGAAGCCTATGGAGTATTCTACTATGACATACATGGGGTCGCCGTGAGTTAGAATCAATACAATGGCAATTGGTACTGGTATGTTTGACTTTCTTCATTTTCCTATTGTTTTAAAGCCCTCCATTAACTCATTGCTTGTAGGATAAAATCCAGGCTTCTTGATATGGCCTAAATTTCTCTAGCCACATTTCTTACCTTCTGCTTTCTCATTCCAGTAACAACGGCCTCCTTTCAATTTTAATTCTTTGAAATCTACACTCATTCTTACCTCAGGGCTCTTGAAAGTGCTATTGCTTTTGGATCTTCACATTGCCTTTGCCAATACAGTACATTAAAAACAATATTTCAAAGTAGTTTTTTCTCTGTCACTAAGAATGAGCTTGAATATCTTTTCATATGTTTAAGAGACATTTATCTTTCATTTCCTGTGAAGTTCCTTTACTCTACACTGTGAAGATATTACTCAATTATCTTCTTGTATCTAGTCTTGCTGAGAGGTCTGGTGTCAATTTTGATTCTCCTTAGTTCATAAGTGATGTGCTTTTCATTTTTGCAAGGTTTTAGAAGTTTTGACAAACTTAATTCTTACTATTATATGTATTGGGTCTATGTTTTTTTTTAACTATCCTGTTTGATTCTCAATAAATGCTATTAAATATGAAATTTATTTATTTATTGTTATTGTGGAAATATATGGTCTTTATTTCTTGACGTATCTTCCTTTTTTGATAAACTGTGAAAAGTAATCTAAGAATATTGACACTTCTAACTTCCACTGTCTTTAGCTATTATTTTGTATTTTCTATCATTTAATTTTATCCTAATGCCTTACTAGTGGAACCCTGGTGACACAATGGTTAAGCATCTGGCTGCTAACCAAAAGGTCAGCTGTTGGAATCCATTAGCCTCTCCTTGGAAACCCTATGGGGTTGCTCTATTCTGTCCTACCGGGTCACTGAGAGTCGGAATTGACGAGACAGCAACTGGTTTGGTTTTTTTAATGCCTTATGAGACAGTACTTCACACTGATTATCTAATTAACTGATTTGTTCTTCAGCTGTATCAATTTACCATTCAACTACTGTCTCTTTATTTGGGATTCTTCTTTGTGAAGCCTTACCCCCAGTACATGTTTCCAGTATTCTAAACTCTTTATGTCAGTCTTAGAAGAAATACAACCAGAAAGCTACTTAGAAGTGAGGATGGCAAGACTTGGGCTCACTTACTTTGGACATATCGCCAGGGAAAGACCAATCTCTAAAAAGGTACAGCATGGTTGGTAAAGTCAGTGAAAGTGAGGGAAACCCTCCGTGAGATGAACTGACACAATAGTCACAACAATGGACTCAAACATGTCAATAATCACGAAGATGACACAGGACCAGGCAATGTTTCGTTCTGTTATACTTGAGGTCACCATGAGTTGGAGCTGGCTGAATGACAACTAACACAGCAACGATCTCTCTAAAGTTATTTAATATGGTTATCTTTTTTCAAAAAATATATTCAGACTGGACTATTAATTTCTAAGAATACCACCCTCTGCATCTTCTATTTCTTGGTACACTGCAGTTAGTGACACACTTTTGGGATAAGAGTTTAAAGACCCAGTTGGAGCGAGTCTCCTCTTGAAACATTCCAGGTAGGTTAGGAACGTGTCTCCAGGAAGAGGGGCTCTGACTTTACTCTTTGTATCTCTCTCTGTCGACTAATCTTTTTCAAGAGTTCTCTGTCTCTGTTGTAACCACGCAGGTCTTTGGGTATGGAAAGAGATACATGGAGGAGTAAATGCTCCAGAGATGCTTAATCTTCCTGTCTCAGAAGTTAACTGCTTCCGCTACTACTGAATTCAAAAACTGTCTTGAAACTGTTCCTCCTGTCAGTGCTAAGATAGTTGCTGTTTCTCTCTCTATAGTGGCCACAGAGTAACACTGGTTAACCAGGGCACAGTGGGAGAGAGCAAGGGCACAACAGTATACTTTCTCCCACCCTGACTTTGCTTAGGTGGCCAAACCTTCTTCCATTTGGACCATTGCTTTTCTTCCTATGTGATTATGCCATCTTGTAAGGTTTGATTTCTCACAGAAGTTTCCATAGTCTGCAGCAACAGAGACATCTCTTATATATACTTCACTGTCTTAAGTCCTCTCTTATGGCACTCAATTTGTTTCCTGCCTTTAAGTCCAGATTGTCCATATATATTTAAATGCTTACATATAATTAATCATTTGCATGTATTTAGAATTGATAGGGAGGGCTCTTTGCATCAAAGCCAATCACCATGTTATCAAGAATTTCTTTATGACTTTTGCACTTATGTATTTGGTAGCTCCTCTGAGATTGTGAGTACAGGAAATGAACTAATTGATATTATTAGTTTAATTTATTCTTCCCTAACCCTGATCATTTTATCAAAAAAAAAAAAAAGTTAAGAAGAACACATTGTTGAGATACAAAGACAAATTAAAAACAGAAAAATATGGAGAAAATAAAAAAGTTGATTCTTTGAACAGATTAATAAAACTGATAAACCTCTAGGAAGACGGACAAAGAAAAAGAGAGAAGAGATAAATGAAGCAGGTGATGTCACCACAGACCTGCAGACACCAGACGGATAATCAAGGAATACGTCAAACAGCTCTACACACAAGAAATTTACAACTTAGATGAACTAGACCAATTCCTCACAAAGTAGAAATGACTGCAACTTACCCAATAAGAAATCAAAAATTTGAATAGCCCTGAAGTCCTAGTGACACAATGGTTAATTGCTTGGCTGCTAACAGAAAGATTAGCAGTTTGAACTCACTCAGCAGCTAAGCAGGAGAAACACCTGTGGATCTGCTCCCATAAAGATTACAGCCTGGCAAACCCTATAGGTCCCTTCTACTCTATTATATTCAGTCACTATTAGGTGAAATTGACTCGATGGCACCTAACAACAACAACGAGGTAACTATTAAGGACACTGAATTTGTAATTTAAAAACTGCTGAAAAATAAATCTCGAAGCCTAGATGTTTCGCTGAGGAAAGCTGTGGAACGTTTAAAGAGCAGCACCAGTTTTGCACAATCTCTTACAGAAACATGAAGAGGGAAGGAAGACTTGCAGTCATTTTACGAAGCCAGCATCACCCTAATATAAACACCAGAGAAAAACTGTAAACTCAGAGGTGTTTTCCTTCTGCCTATAGGGTTATACTCATTTTGACCCAGGTAACAACTTGAATTTCATTTAGTCAGGAAATAATTTAGATTTGTTACTTCCTCAGGAAATAATTCAGAATTGTTTATTTTTCTTGAGTAGTCATTCTTATTGTACCATATACTTTCCCTTTGTAACATCATGTTTGTAATTAATTCATAATAGCTGTCTTTCACATTATCTGTCTATGATGGCATGGATTCTAGACATTTTCTTGGGCACCAACGAATGTCCATTCTCTGACAAGTGTATAGTATTTAGTAGGTATTTAGTAAACACTTGTTAAATAAATGAAAGAATCAGAATTTTTCTTACCACAAACATAAATGTGAAAATCCTCTGATAATTTAATAAGGAAACTTTAAAACACTAGCATAGTTACACATACTAAACCAGTGCTGTTGAGTGGGTTCCAACTCATGGTAAACCCTTGTGTGTCAGAGTAGAATTACGCTCCATAGGGTTTTTAATGGCTAATTGTTCAGAAATAGATTGTCAGCCCCTTTTTTCCAAGAAGAGCCATGTAGAAAGACAAGGAAGTAACAGAAGAGGGTTTAGAACATTGGTTAAAAAGTATACCTTTATTTAGTTGGAGATGAAACATTACCGTATCAGGACACCATAAGATCAAAATTATAATTCATGACATTTCTTTGACCTAAATATGCAGAGGGCACTGAAATCTTAAGAAAAATTGACTAAGTAGACTTTAAGTTCCTGGAAGGAGGTGACTAGTATACATTCAGTTATATATCCACAGAACTTGTAGAGCACCTGCAAGTTTATAGATGGGGTCTGAGGTCTAAGAATTGAACCACTGGTCTGGTTATGAAACTCTATTGGAAGAAAGGGTCATGAGGGAAGAATGTACAGTAGTTCTTAGCACATTAGCTTCCAAGTACTTTTTTTCCAAATAAAATTTGTGCTAAACCAATCTTATAAATAAGTTACCTTTATTACAAACTTGAAGATGCGAAAGTACAGAACCTTTCTCTTCTGTACATTGGCTTATGTGAAAAGCAAAGTATCCATTAACTTTTAATTACCATTCAGGTAGCATTCAAAATGCAGTAAACAAGCTGCTCATTTCCAAAAATTTAGCTGTGACTTGCTTTGCTAGTAGGCTTTTGAGAACGATGTACAGAATTGTTATCACCAACCTCACACTGTCCTGGAATTTGTCTCATTCTCTGGCAAGTGGTTCTTGTTTGCTTTTTTTCGAGGTAATGAGCAAGCTTCCTTTGAAATTAAGATGTGATGAAAAGTTGTGCTTTTGAAAGAAGACTGTTTTATACAGAGAAAGACAGTAGTTCAGTTTAATAAACCTTTGTTGATATTTTTGTGTGTGCATCTCTCTCCTAAGAGAAAAAAGATACAGGGAAGATTTCTATTAAGGATTTTAGGAATTATGGCTATGGCTATCATGATTAAATCGAACAAACAAAAAAGGACTAGAGAATTCACAAATACAAAAAAGAGAGTTACCAAGAAAGTAATATTGGAATGAAAAAGAGGTCATGAATATATACAATGGTTATATTTAAAAAAATAAAAATAAAAGGGGCTATGGACTTCATATCAATACATTGGAAAACTTAGACCATAGGAACAATTTTCTTGAAAAATATTTGCACAAGAAAAAAAAAAGTAAAACCTGAACAGCCCTAAAATCAATGCCAACCATAATTATAATTAAACAAATCAAAACCAAACCCGTTACTGTCAAGTTGATTCTGACTCATAGCAACCCTATAGGTCAGAGTAGAACTGCCCGATAGGATTTCCAAGGAGTGGCTGGTGAATTTGAACTGCCGACATTTTCTGATTAGCAGTCAAGCTCTTAACCACTAGCCACCAGGGTCCCACAATTATAAGTAGTATTTCATATTCATTCATATTAAAAAAAAAACCTAAGTTCAAATAATTTTCCAGTAAGCCATATCAAAAATGCTAAATAATCCTATCATACATAAACTATTTCAGAAATTGAAAACAGAGGATGATTTCACTTTATTTCTTGACACTAGGAAAGCTTTGTAACAGACCGGAATAGTACACAAAAGCAAAAAATTCATCTCCTTTTAGAACATAGATACAAAATTCTTAAAATTTATATTACCTAATTGAATTTAGCAGTAGGTACAGTATTTATTATGACGAAGTAAATTTGATTCAAGGAATGCAATAAATTATTTATTAGAATATATCTTAACATAATTCACCACATTAACAGACAGAAGAAAAAAAATATGATTGTCTCAATAGGCATGAAGAAACATTCAAATGCTTAATTCGCCAACGGATGTTTATTGAACAGCTACTCTGTGTCAGGTGTCCTGAGGTTCTGACAATAAAATGTTGAAAGCAAAAGGTGAGTTTCTTGCTGTATGGGACTATGATGTAATATAAAACTTAATAAGTTTTAAAAACCATTTAAGATAAAATTTCTTAGTAAGTAAGGAATTGAATGGAAACCTCTTACCCCTGAAAAGTGGTCTATCAAAGACATGTGCAAATATACTTAATTATGAAATACTGGATGAATTTCCTTTAAATCATGAACCAAGCAAGAATGACCCAAATAATCATTTTCACTCCACACCTTTTGGGAGGTACTAGCAAATATTTTGAGTAAAAAATGTAAGGCTCTGAAAGGGAGTGGGGGGATGGTGGACTATGGTATTTCATGTATTAAAATTAGTTGTCAAGATAATTCAGTAAGACTATTACATGTAAGAACGACATAATCAGCAACAAATATTAAGAAATAAAATTTTAAATAAAATATTATCTACAACAGAGACAAAATATATAAATCAACTAATAATATAACAAATTATGTGTAACTCATGGAGAAAATATACATATATTAAAACTGTATGTAACTTTGCCTCTAATGTCATTAAAAATAATTATAAAGAAATGGCGATATGAAGTATTAATGGATAGGAAGGGTCAATATTATGATGATGTCAATTCCATTCAAATTAAAAGGGAAGGTCCTGATCAAATCCTAAACATATTTTAATGAAGTCAACCAAAGCTATAGCAAAGTTCAGTCCTAGTTACAATATAGAATAAATTTTCTTACCCTTGTGACATGACATAAAGAAGAGAGTACTCCATTCTGGAGGTAAATATCATTTACTTCAATATATACTCTTATTATGTACAACATGTCAGGCATACAGCTAAAGATATACTATGATTGCCCTAAATAGAAAATGTACCCTCAATGCACATGTGGAACATTCACATATTTGAAAGAAATATTACTTGTGTTGTTTCTCATAAAATACCTCAATAAATACCAAGGTATATAAATAATATATCTAGCACTATCTGATCACAACAAGAAAAAAAAAAAACAAACAAACCAGGAAATCAATAAAAAAATAAAAAGGAAATGCTTTTCCATATTAAAATAAAAAGAATAAACAGCATGGTATTAAATAAAAGATAATATAAACAGATTTCAGAAATTCTTGAATATAAGGATAATTAAAATAGGACACATGGAAATTTATGGTATACTGGTAAAGTGATTGTGAGAAAAAAATATAATTAAATATGTTTATCAATAAAGAAAACCACAGCCTTCAGTATGGATTACACCTCAACATAAAGAAAACAAAAATTCTCACAACGGGACCAACATCAACATCATGACAAACGGAGAAAAGACTAAAGTTGTCAAGGACCTCGTTTTACTTGGATCCACAATCAACACCCATAGAAGCAGCAGTCAAGAAATCAAACGACACATTCCATTGGGCAAATCTGCTGCAAAAGATCTCTTAAAAGTGTTAAAAAGCAAAGATGACACTTTAAGGACTAAGGTGCACCTGACCCAAGACATGGTGTTTTCAGTCGCCACACGTGCATGGGAAAGCCGGGCAATGAACAACGAAGACTGAAGAAGAATCGATGGCTTTGAATTACGGTGTTGGCACAGAATACTGAATATACCATGGACTGCCAAAACAACTAACAAATCTTTCTTGGAAGAAGTACGGCCAGAATGCTCCTTAGAAGCGAGGATGGCGAGACTTTGTCTCACATACTTTGGACAAGTTATCAGGAGGGACCAGTCCCTGGAGAAGGACATCATGCTTGGTAGAGCAGACGGTCAGAGAAAAAGAGGAAGACCTTCAATAAGATGGATTTACACAGTGGCTGCAACAATGGGCTCAAGCATAACAGCGATTGTGAGGATGGCGCAAGATCCGGCAGTGTTCCGTTCTGTTGTACATGAGGTCGCTATGAGTTAGAACCGACTTGACAGCACTTAACAACATCAATAAAAATGAGAAAAATAAATTAATGAAATACCCAACTCAAAAAACTACTGAAAGAAAAACCAAGTACCTCAAAAGAAAACTGATAGAAACTTACAGAAGAAAAAAAAAAAAAAAGCATGTATATGTTACAAACAGATACATATTAGAACTAATAAATAAATGTCAAATCTACTTTCTTTGCAAACTTTATACCATGCTCTCAAAAGAAAAGTCAAGTCTTGATGAAATGGATAATTTTCTAGAAAAGCTTACCAAAACTAAACTCAATAGATAGAAAATATAAGCAGACTAATTACCCTAGAGGAAACAGAAAAAGTAGTTAAAGGACTCCCCTCCCCCACCAAAAAAAGCACCAGTTCCAACTGATGTCGTCTAGTAATTTTACCAAATATTCTGGTAATCTTAATGCTACATAAAGGACAGGCCAATCTCCAAATTTGTTATATGACGTTAATGTAATGTTGCTTTTATACATCGTACCCAAAAGACAAAGTAAAATAAGTTTCAGTTATAAATATTAAGGTGAAATTATTAAATAGAATACTTGCAAATACAATCTAATAGCACACTAAGAATAACATAAAATGACTAACTTTAGTAGCTGGTTAATTTCAGTAATGCAAGTGTGGTTCAATGTTAGAAGGGCCATAAATATAACCGGACATATAAATAGAGTTTTAAAAAATTAGATGATTATCTCCAAGAATGCAGAGAAGGCACTTGCCAACTATTAGCACACATAATGTGAAAAATACACTCAATTAAATAGAGCTTAGTAGCACATCCTTAACACAATAAAGAATATATCTTAATCAATAAGCAAACACTTTACTTGAAAGCAAAATAGTACAGACTTTCTCATTATAATTAAGCAAAAATAAGCATATCTTCTTGGCTGTCTCTTAGTGCCAAGGAGAAGAAAAGAGTATTTAAGTATATGATCTAAGTCTTTAAGTTGGGATTCCTGGAAAGATACACTCTAAGGGCATACATGAACCAGAAGTAGAGGGTACTCTAAGAAAATAATATTATTTGGAGACTGCGTATTTTTTCCTGTCCTGCATTCAATTATATAAAGTGATAAAAATCAAGTGAAAAAGCAAACGAGAAACAGATCCATGGATATTTGTGTAATTAGAGATATCAGACACTAAACATTGAAATATCTGTGATTAATATGTTTAAGACATCAGAAAAATGATAAAGAATCCATCAGACAACTGGAATATGTGAAAAATAAATGAAATAGAGGAGGAAGGACTAAAAAATACCATAATAAAAGAACCTGATGAATGGGTTTAACAAAAGACAGGACGCAACAGAAGAGAGAATTAGTTAACTGAATGATAGATCCCTAGTAAACGTAAGCTTATTCATGAAGACTAAAAAAGAACAGAGAACACAAAAAACAGAGTGAGAGACAAGTGGGACTTAGTGAAAAGTCTAAAATACCTGGAGTCTTTGAAGAAAAAGAGAAAGAGAATACGGCAGGAGCTGTATTAGAAAAGTTAATGGCTAAAATGTTTCCAAAATTGATGAGCAACATTGACACAAGAAGAAGCAGGATAAAGAAAAAGAAAACCTGTGGATATGTGCATAGGCACATCATGATAAAACTTCTGAACACCAGTTAAAAAGAAGCAAAATTCAAAAGTAGATAGGGAGAAAAGACACATTCATGCTAAAATAAATACTGAGGTGAATTTTTTAGGTAGAAGGAAATGACCTCAGTGAGAAACATCAAAAAAGGAAGGCATAAAGAAAAGAAAGGGAATTGCTATGGAGACTATTTGCTGTTGTTGTTAGGTGCCATCAAATCGGTTCCGAATCATAGCGCTTTTGTGTACAACAGAAAGAAACATTGCCTGTTCCTGCACCATCCTCATGGACGCTGTTATGCTTGAGCCCATTGTTGCAGCCACTGTGTCTCCTTGAAGGTCTTCCTATTTTTCACTGACCCTCTACTTTACCAAGCATGATGTCCTTCTCCAGGTACTGATCCCTCTTTATAACCTGTCCAAAAATGTGAGACCAAGTCTTGCCATCCTTGCTTCTAAGGAGCATTCTGGCTGTACTTCTTCCAAGGCAGATTTGTTTGTTCTTTTGCTAGTTCAATATTCTTCACCAACACCATAATACATAGGTGTCCTTTCTTCTTCAGCCTTCCTTATTCATCATCCAGTTTTTGCATGCATGTAAGGCAATTGAAAATACCATGGCTTGGGTCTTTTGAATGCTTGACTGCTGCTTCCATGGGTGTTGATTGCAGATCCAAGTAAAATGAAATCGTTGACAACACTCAGTCTCAATAATCAAGAAACTACAGATTTAAATAAACCCTTCAGATATTACTACACACCCACCAGATATGCAAAAATATAAAAGTCAGAAAGGACTAAGTGTTGATGAAGACCTGAAATAATGGAGACATTTATACAGTGTTGGTGGGAAAGTGGAAACCCTAGTGGTGTAGCAGTTAAGAGTTACAGCTGCTTGGGTGGAGGGCTGTGGCGACCATGGTCTTGGGGAACATCTAGCTCAATTGCCATAACACAGTTTATAGAGACAATGCTCTACATTCTACCTTGGTGAGTAGTGTCTGGGGTCTTAGGAGCCTGTGAGCAGCCATCTAAGATACTCCACTGGTCTCATCCCTTCGGGAGCAAGGGAGAATGAAAAGAACAGGATACAAGGAAAAGCTTAGTCCGAAGGACTAATGGACCACAGCTACCAAGGTCTCCACCAGACTGAGTCCAGTACAGCTAGATGGTGCCCGGCTACCACCACTGACTGCTCTGACCAGGATCACAACACAGCGTTCTGGACAGAGCTGGAGAAGGATGTAGAACAAAATTCTAACTCACACACACACAAAAAGACCACATTTACTGGCCTAAAGGAGACTGGATAAACCCCGAGAGTATGGCCCTCAGACACCCTTTTAGCTCAGTGGTGAAGTCATTTCTGAGGTTCACCTTTCAGCCGGGGAGTGGACAGCCCCATAAAACAGAATGGGACTAATGAGGCACAGCAGTCCAGGGACAAGGGCCAGAAGGCAGAAGCGGACAGGAAAGCTGGTAATAGGGAACCCAAGGTTGATTAAGGATAGTGTTGATGTGTTGTGAAGTTGTAAACCATTGTCATAGGGCAACATGTGTACTAACTGTTAAATGAGAAACTATTTTGTTCTGTAAGGCTTCATCTAAAGTAAGAATAGCAGCACAATTGGAAGAGTGTAGTCGATGTCACTGAACTGTGCATGTAGAAATTTTTGAAATGGTGTATCTTTGGCTATGTATATTTTCACCAAACAATAAAAGGTCGAGAAGGGAGAGGGTTGACATGTTGTGGGGTTGTTAACCAATGTCATAAAACAATATGCGTACTACTGTTTCATGAGAAACTATTTGTTCTGTAAGCCTTCACCTGAAGTACAATCAAAAAAAAAAAAATCTTCAATTTAAGAAAATAAAATAAAAGAGTTACAGCTGCTAACCAAAAGGTCAGCAGTTCTAATCCACCAGGGGCTCCTTGGAAACCCTATGGGGCAGTTCTACTCTGCCCTATAGGGTTGCTATGAGTCAGAATTGACTCCTTGGCAGTGGGTTTGGTTTGGGTTCTTTGTCTTTTTTTTTTGGTGGGAAAGTCAACTACAATAATTTGCTTTGGAAAAGAGTTTAACATTACCTAAGAAAGATAAACATATGCTTTCCATACCCTAAAGAAACTCTGCATATATATATCAGTAGATACATATAAGATCTTTTAAAACAGCACCATTTAAAATATCCCTAAATCAGCAATTTAAATGTGAATAAATTAGATAAATAAAATTGTAGTGTAGTTATACAGTAGAATATGAAACAGCAATAAAAATGAAGTAAAGCTACAACCACCAGCATGAATTAATCTTATAAACATAATACTGAGGAAAATAAATGAACAATAAGCAAACATATGCCATATGACTACATTTACATAAAGTCCAAAATTCAAAACTATTTATAATAATATATTGTATATAGACATATACATGTTGTTATTGTTAGGTGCCATCGAGTGGCTTCTGACTCATAGGGACCCTATGTACAACAGAACAAAACAACGCTTGATCCTGTGAAATCCTCACAATTGTTGCTGTGCTTGAGCCCATCATTGCAGCCACTATGTCAATCCATCTCGTCAAGGGTCTTTCTCTTTTTTGATGACCCTCTACTTTATCAAGCATGATGTCTGTGTTAGGCTGGATTCTCTAGAGAAGCAAAACCAGTAAAGTTTATAAATATACATACAGAGATATTTATAGCAAGGAAGTGGCTCACGTGGTTGTAGAAGCTAGAATGTCCCTAGTCCTTGGGTCATGCTAGAGGCTTCTCCTGATTCACATAGCCACAGGGGCTAGCGAACCCAAGATTGGCAGGTCAGACAGCAGGGCTCCTGCTCACAGGCTGCGAAGACTGATGAATCCCAGGACCAGCAGGCAAGATCACAGGTAAGCTGCTAGCTCGAGTCCGAAGAACCAGAGGTCAGACAAACAGGAGGCTGCTGCAGGATCCAGAGTGAGAAAAAAACCCATGAGCCTTGCCAGAAAGTCCACTTACATTCGATGCAGGCCACATCCCCAAGGAAACTCCGTTTCAACTGACTGGCTACTCACAATTGATCATCATGGAGGTGATCACATTCTATCAAATCTCATCATAGCAGTGACCACATCATCATATGACTGCCAAGCTACATTATAACTGCCAAACCACTGAGAATCATGGCCCAGTCAAGTTGACACACAACCTTAATGATCACAGTGTTTTTCTCCAGGGACTGGCGCTTCCTCATAACATGTCCAAAGTACTTGAGATGAAGTCTCACCATCCTTGCTTCCAAGGAGCAATCTGACTGTATTTCTTCCAGGACAGACTTGTTTGTTCTTCAGTCAGTCTGTGGTATATTCAGTATTCTTTGCCAACACCATAATTCAAAGGCATCAATTCTTTGGTTTTCCTTATGCATTGTCCAGCTTTCACATGCATATGAGAAGATTGAAAACACCATGGCTTGGATCAGGCTCCTTAGTCCTCAAAGTGACTTCTTAGCTTTTTAAGACTTTAAAGAGGTCTTTTGCAGCAGATTTGTCCAATAATACTTCCTTTGATTTCTTGACTGCTGCTTCCATGGGCATTGATTGTGTATCCAAGTAAAATGTAATCCTTGACAACTTCAGTATTTTCTCCACTTATGGAGAAATGTTGCTTATTGATCCAATTGTGAGGATTCTTGTTTTCCTTTGGATATATGCATAGATGATAAAATTATAAAGAAAATCAAAGAGTTGATTATCGTAGAAGTCAAGACAGGATTATCCTCATTGGGGAGTTAAGGGTACTCAACAAGAAGCTTCTAAACTACTGGCAATTTTATTGACTTGGTAAATGGTTATGTAGCTGTTTACTTAGTTAATATATTTTCAAAACATGTATGTTTAATGAACTCTTCTATATGTATATTTTCAAAGTACAAGTTTTAAGAGAATAAAAGTATTGGTTGATATCAATTTAATTTCAAGATAAATTTAATCATTATGGAATGTTTTTGCTGACCAAATGTAGTAGTTAGTAAATTGGCCCTCTTCACAAAGTATAAATAAACATCGATAGTATTTAGAAATGAAAATATATCTTAACTAATGATAAAACTGTCTCTGAAGCTATGGGACTTTATGTCTAATAATCCTCTGTCAAGAGAATAGAGATGTCCCATCTAGAACAAGAAAACCACAGAAAGGCTAAATATTTCATAATTAATAGGAAAAATGCTCTCTTATGGGCCACTGAGTCTGAGGAAAAAGCCAAACTAGGCCCAAGGCAACTAATTCACATAGACATTGTTTTAATTCAGCAAGCTGTGTCCACGCACTGTGAAATGTCAGGGAAAGCAAGAAGAGTATGCAGTCATCTCTGTCTCAAGGATCTCCCAGTCTATGCAAAGAGAAAGTATCTAAAAATATAATTGCAAAATCTATGAACACAGTAATTGTATGTGCACCATGCAGGGACACCAGTCAATAAAAGAAAATAGACTTCATTGAGAAAGAGAATTAAGAGCAAACGTAAAAGATGATGCATCTGGAGTTTTCCAGGTGAATGAACAAAGCATTGTTTAATAATAGTTTAAAAATCATAATATAACAGATAGCAGAAATGACCCTGACATGATTTAAGAATATACTGAAGATAATATTAAAGATAGCAGACACACAGTATCATTTTATATTATCTTTCATTTATCAACTATCAAATATGAGTGTAGTGTCCTGAAAAATGCAATGTTCCTAGGCATCCATTCACTCAACATACATTGAGGTCCATCTGTGTTCTTCAGCTGTAGCAGTGACAAAAACGTGGCTCCTGGCCATCCTCATGGTGCTCACAGAGTAGTAGTCAATGATTTCACAGATTTTATTGTCAGTTTCCTCATGCTTTTCTTATTTTCACCCTCACACTCTATTTACATCTTCTCCTTTGGAGAAAAATCTCCTTATAAGTAAAGTGTAGACACTCCTTTGCTCCTGGATAGGTTCACAGAGGCTACAAAGTAGCCTTTCTTTATAGAAAATTTGGCCTCATAATAATAACTCCCATTATAGAGGCCTCACAAAGATTTTTCCCTTTCCATGTGGTGTTCTGAGATTAATGGGAATGGTGTCCACATATTTGTGTTACTGCCAGACTACACCACTTATCTGAAGCCCAGTGTCAGGCCACTATGACGATTAATCACCTCCCTAGTCCCTGAAATAAAATCTGCATTGTACACTTCATTGGACTGAGGAGGGGAAAGAGAATGGTGTGGTTTGGGGCTGCTTCTCATCATTAATTTTCAATTATGACTGGAAGAACCATCCTAGTTAAGACTCGAGTTGGAGGGCAGGGAGTAAAAAAGCCCCGAGGAAAGAATAATAAGGGCCACATGGAGGGAAAGAAAAAACGAAGGAGTTATAAACCCATTTTTTGAAAAAGAAAAATAATAAACAATTTATAAAATTCCTAGCAGGGCAGTATAACATATATCCAGGCTAATTGGGAAAAGTCACATAAAGGACAAAACAAGAAGGCCTTTTAAAGGCGTAAATTAAAATGACTAAGCCACACCTTCACCAGTTAGAATAATTATTTCCACTTTAAAAAATAATAATTTTATGACTGCTTCTTCAGTTCTACTGACACCCCTAGCTCAGCCAAAGAAAAATATTTCAGTCTTTAGAGGCCTGCTCAAGAGTCCTCCTGTGTGAAATGAGGAAGCACAGAAATCTATTCTTAAAAAACAAAAAGAAAAAAAAAAATCAGACTCCCTTGGTAGACTCTAGGAATCTGAATAGTGAAAAACTAACTCTATATGTGGTGTTCAATATTTAAAAAATGGCTTTTACACAGAACATTCTTCAATATTTTAAAAATGGCTTTTACACAGAACATTCTCATCTCACATCATTCTGTGTGGTTGGTTTTATATAAATCCCATATTTCATCTAAAGCAACTAAAGATCAAGAAACAAAAGATGTGTTCTGTATCGTACATTAAAAAAAAATCCATTGCCATCAAGTCGATTCCAATTCATAGTGACACTTTAGGACAGAGTAGAACTGCCCCATAGAGTTTCCAAGGAGCACCTGGTGGATTCAAACTGCCAGCCTTTTGGTTAGCAGCTCTAGCACTTAACCACTATGCCACCAGGGTTTCCATATCATAGGTTAGAAGTGACATATTCAGGATTTTCTGCTCTAATGCACACTTTGCATGAATTGAGCTGCCACTGAGTTTTTAAGGATTAGATATAAAGGGTTATTAGAGTCCCTCAATAGTGCAAATGGTTAATGTGCTTGGCTGCTAACCAGAAGGTTGGATGTTTGAGTCCACCCAGAGATATCTGGGAGGAAAAATCTGGTGATCTACTTTCCACAAATCAGCCATTGAAAACCTTATGGAGCACTGTTCTACTCTGCCACAGGGTCACCAACAGTCAGAACTGACTCAAAGGTGACTGGTGGTATAGAGTTATTATTTTTATATGAGTATGCAGACATCATCTTTATTAACAGAGAAAACTATGGTGTTTGTGTGCATGCACACTCACACACACACACACACTCACATCACATTACACATCAGTCACTTTGGATTGTCCCTCTTTACATTCAGTCCTTATACCACTTTCTTACTTCCTCTTGTTCTCCCTTGTGGCATAATTCCTCATTATAAAGTTTAGGTAACTACATCCTGCTCCAAAAGTGTAAGTCAGATCATTCTGATCTACTTGGGCTCAACCAATCACACATTCTCTCCCGGGACATTGAATCCCAAAAGAGCAAAAGAAGTACCCAGGTCCTCCAAAATATGACCTTGGCTGTCATTCTCAGGATCCAACATCTAGTGGAAAAGCTTGGCTCTTATCATTTTACCAAGCTTGCCCTCCAGCATCCTTTCAATTCGGTGATTTCCTGATACTCAATATAATCCCTGGTTGTTGAAGAAATCAACACTCAGTTTCTGTGGCTTAAAATCAAGAGTGCAACTGATTTATGTTCTTTTTTAGCCTTGAACATTCCATGGATTCGAAGAGACTAGCTTGATTCTAGATCCTGTGATTTCAGATATTAATATAAATTAAAACTTTTCAGATACACAATGAAATCTTGACTCAACACACTGAAGAGAGATTAGATAATCTTCTAAGTCATCTCTTGGAAATATGATGCAATGCACCCATGCTAAAAACTGGAATGCTCATGCTATTAAAACACTTTTGTGAGGTATTTCCTCCTTTATCTCAGTTTAATCTAGGGAATACAATTTATACATGTACAGAGTTGTTCAAATAAGCAGTTAAAATTGGCTGAGTAAAGTAAAAACTTTAGAGTTAGAGAACACTGAAGATTTTTAATGCTCATATTTGAAGATTGCAATTAATAAAGTATAAGGAAGACCCACCTATTTCTCAGTCTGTCTTTTTTTAATTTTTTTTATCGTACTTTAGATGAAGGTTTACAGAAGAAATAGTTTCTCATTAAACAGTCAGTATACATATTGTTTTATGACATTGGTTAACAACCCCATGACTTGTCAACATTCACCCTTCTTGACCTTGAAGGACCTTTTTTTGGTGAAAATATACATAGCCAAAGTTACATCATTTCAAAAGTTTCTACATGTACATGACATCAATTCCATTCTTCGAGTTTTGCTGCTATTCTCACTGTCCTTTTCCAAATTATTCCATCACCATTATCTTTAACTCACTGCCCCCTAGGCTTCCCATCAAACCTTTTGAGTTGCTGTTGTCAATTTGATCTCACATAGATAATTCTTTTTTTTTTTTTTTTGT
>NW_004444188.1:2638477-2640096 GCF_000243295.1 Trichechus manatus latirostris
TGGTAGCTGTGGTCCATTAGTTCTTGGGACTAATCTTTTCCTTGTATCTTGTTCTATTCATTCTCCCATGCTCTTGAAGTGTTGAGACCAGTGGAGTATCATAGATGGCTGCTCACGGGCTTTTAAGACCCCAGACGTTACTCACCAAGGTAGAATGTAGAACATTGTCTTTAGTGTTATGCCAATTGAGCTAGATGTTCCTCAAGACCATGGTCCCCACGGCCCTCAGCCCAGCAACTGAGTCCCTCAGGGAGTTTGGGAGTGTCTATGGAGCTTCCATGACCCTTCCTTGTACAAGTTGTGCTGGCTTCCCCAGTACTGTGTACTGTCTTACCCTTCACCAAAGTTACCACTTATCTATTGTCTGTTTAGTTCTCCCTACCCTTCCCATACGCCGTAACCAACAAAGATTGTTTCTTTTTGTGTGTAAACTTTTACTTGAGTTTTTACAGTAGAGGTCTCATACAATATTTGTCCTTTTGTGATTGGCTTATTTCACTCAGCATAATGTCCTCCAGTTTCATCCATGTTATGAGATGCTTCACAGATTCATCATTGTTCTTCATCTTTGCATAATACTACATTGTGTGTATGTACCATAGTTTGTTTATCCATTCTTCTGTTGATGGGCATCTAGGTTGTTTCCATCTTTTTGCTATTGTGAACAGTGCTGCAATGAGTATGGGTGGACATAGGTCTATTCATTTGACAGCTCTATTTCTCTAAAATATATTCCTAGGAGTGGGATTGCATTTTGTAGTGCTTTTTTGTGTGTGTTGCTGATGTTTTCTTTGTTCCTCTTACTCACCTGTGTTGAGTTCCTTTTGTTATGGATTTTTTTTTTTCATTTCTTTTGTTTTTATAAGTTTTGTTTTTACCAAGACTTTGTGTTTTTCTTCTTTATTTTAATGAGTAGGTTTCTTAACTTTCTTTGTGGTTATCTTGAAATTTACCCTTATCTTCCTAGATTTGAACCAGTCTATTATTACTTGGTATCATTTTGCCTTCCTCTCCATTAGAAGGTTCTATACCTGCACCGTTTATTCCCTCTTTTATTATTCTGATGCTGTTGTCATTTACAGATTAACCTCTCTGGTTCCCTGTTGTAATTCTTTTGGTTTTGCATAGTCCTTAAGAGTTCATTTCCTAGGTTGGTATCTGGCTAGTACAATCCTGTGTCCTCTATTCAGCCTGTGATCTGATGTTTGTTCTCAGATCGAAGGAATCCCTTTAATAAGTCTTGTAAGTTTGGTTTGGTTTTTACATAGTCCCTTAATTTCTGTTTATCTGGAAATGACCTAATTTCACCAGCATATCTGAACGAGAGTTTTGCAGGGTATATTATTCTTGGCTGGCAATTTTTTTCTTTCAAGGTTTTATATATGTCATCGCATTGCCTTCTTGCCTGCATGGTTTCTGCCGAATAATCTGAGCTTAGTCTGATTGTTTCTCCTCTGTATATGACTTTTTGTTTTTCTTGAGCTGCTCTCAGGATTCTTTGTTTGTCTTTGATTTTAGTGAGTGTGATTATGATATGACTTGGTGATTTTCTTTTGGGGTCTATCCTATATGGGGTTTGATGAGCTTCTTAGATGGTCAGCTTTTCATCTTTCATGATA